>NC_056733.1:687440370-687610370 GCF_019279795.1 Protopterus annectens
TGGGGAGAAGCCCAAGTAGCTGCAGCACAAATCGAGTCAATAGGCAGCCTGTCTTGGAAAGCTATGGATGTAGCCAAAGCTCTAGTTGAATGAGCCCTAGGTTTGTTTGGTAACTGTTGATGCCTGATCTCATATACAAAAGAAATCAAAGAAGTAAGCCATCTGGAGAGAGATACTGGAAGGCCCTTTCTGCCTTCTGCATAAGAAACAAATAGCTGATCAGACTTTCTAATTTGTTTGGTCCTGTCTAAGTAATACCTTAATTGTCGATGAACATCTAACCAATGTAATTTTTGCTCTGACCTGTTGGAATAGTTAGGAAAGAACACAGGAAGGTCAATGGTTTGATTTAGGTTTGCCGGAGAGGCTACTTTAGGTAAGAAGGATGGGTTGGTATGTAAGGATACCCTATCCTTATGAAACAAAAGGTAAGGGGATCGACTACAGAGTGCATGAAGTTCAGAGACTCTTCTAGCCGAAGTAATGGCTACCAAAAAGAGTGTTTTCCAGGATAGCAATTTCATTGAACACGAAGCCGCAGGTTCAAAAGGGGGAAGAATCAAAGATGTCAGAACCAAGTTAAGGTCCCAAGAAGGAGGAGGATTTCTAATAGGAGGCTTGAGGAGAAAAACTCCCTTCAAAAAGGCTTTGCAAAGTTTGTGAGACATGATGGCAGACTCTGAGATTCCAACATGAAAGTTAGATATGGCTGCCAGTTGGACCTTAAGTGTAGAAGGAAACGAACCTGAGTGGAAATGTTCGGCTAAGAAATCAAGGATTGATTGAATAGAAGCAGTGAACGGGTCTATGTCCCTTCCCTGCGCCCAATAGGAAAAACGTTTCCACTTACTAAGATAAATCTTCCGAGTGGAGGTTTTATGAGAAGCTATTAAAATATCTCGAACTGAGTGAGATATTAGAGGAAGTCTGGCTAGGGTTGGAATTGGAGGAACCATGCAGTGAGGTTCAGAGAGGGGAGGGAGCGATGTAACTGACCCGACTGATGGGTCAAAAGATCTGGAACTGGGTCCAGATGCCAGGGTTGCTCCAACAGAAAACGGTGTAGAAATGGGAACCAAACCTGTCGAGGCCAGTATGGAGCAATGAGGATCATGGAAGCTTTCTGAGCAATGGCTTTCTGTATCAATTGAGAAATCAGTGGGAAGGGAGGAAAGGCATACAGAAGTCCCCGGGGCCAATCATGGACTAGAGCGTCTCTGCTGGGATGGCCTGGTTGGGGAAAGAGAGTGAAAAAATTTTCGCACTTGCTGTTTTGGGGAGTAGCAAAAAGGTCGCAGCAAGGCCAGCCCCACTTTAGAAAAACTTTCTCCAACACTGAATTTTTCAGAGACCACTCGTGAGGCATGAGAATAGCTCTGCTCAATTTGTCCGCAATGACATTGGACTTCCTGGGAATGTGCGTTGCTATCAGAAACCGCTGAGAAGAAATCGCCCATTGCCACAGTCTGAGTGCCTCTCGACATAGGGGGTAGGATCTGGTTCCGCCTTGTTTGTTGATGTACCACACTACAGACATGTTGTCTGTCTGAATTGCTATCGTTCCTATCGGAAGAGAGTCTTGAAGGGCCTGCAACGCTAAAAGCACTGCTCTCATCTCTAGAACATTTATATGCAAGTGGCGTTCGTAAGGTTGCCATGTGCCCTGGACTGTCCTGCCCTGATAATGCCCCCTCACCCGATCAGGGAGGGGTCCGTTGTCAGAGTAGCAACCGGAGGGGGAGGAACAAAGGGTCTTCCTAGGAAGAGCTGGGGGGATGTAATCCTCCAAGAAAGGTGATTCCTGCATGATTGAGTTATCACAATGGAGTGGGACATCGGAAGTTGTTGGTATGACCATTGTGTGAAGAGCATCCATTGTAAGATTCTCATGTGTAATCTAGCTAATGGAAGAAGAGGGATAGCAGCCGCCATTATCCCCAGTACCTTCAGGGCCAGTCGGGCTTTGATTTTGTTGCTGTGGAGGAGAAGAGAGACTTGTTTGTGTATGTCTGCTATCCTCTGGTCTGTGAGTCTGGCTGACATGCTGACTGTGTCTAGATTTGCGCCTATGAAGGTAATAGCACGACAAGGTGACAAAACAGACTTTTCGCAATTTATTGAGATACCTAGCTTTCGACATGTGTGAAAAGTGTAGTCCCTGGCAAGTAGCAGAAGATGCTTGGTGGGGGCTGTAAGGAGCCAGTCGTCTAAGTATGGAAACACCTGGAATCCTTGACGTCTCAGATGAGAGGCGACCACTGCCATGCATTTGGTAAACACCCGGGGGGGCTGTGGTGAGTCCAAAGGGCAGGGCTCTGAATTGAAAATGACTGGTTCCCAGCCTGAAGCAGAGAAATCTCCTGGAGCGTCTGTTCATTTTTATATGGTAGTACGCATCCTGGAGGTCTATAGAGCACATCCAGTTGTCCTTCCCCAATAGGGGTAGGATGGACTGCAGCGTGACCATCCGAAATTTTGTTTTCTTGACAGACTTGTTCATGTTGCTGAGATCCAAAATGGGTCTCCAGTCCCCTGTTTTCTTTGGAACCAAAAAGAATTTGGAGTAGATTCCGGATCCTTGCTGGTCTGCATGAACTGGTTGAATGGCTCTTTTTGCAAGCAACTTTGATATTTCTAATGCTGCTTGCTCCCTTTGAGTGGGTGGAACGTCTGGAAGGGATTTTTTTGATTGTTTTGGAATGCGAAAGAATGGGATCGAATAGCCTTCGGAAATGATAGACTGTACCCACTTGTCTTGAGTTATGGATTGCCAGGCTTCTGGGTACAGTGATAATCTTCCCCCGACTGCCTCCGAAGGTGGACAGTCGGGCAACACCTCAGGGATGCTGAAAGGGCTTGTCAGAAAAGGTTTCTCGACTGCCCTGATTCTGCGGACCCCCCCTGCCTCTAGGGCGGCGTCTACCATTATTGTTCCCCCCTCTGCCTCTAGAGGGGAACAGACCCACGGCAGAGAGAGTTTTGCCATCAGTCTCGCACCTTGTCAGGGTTTCTTTCACTTGAGGACCAAAAAGGGATGATCCATCAAACGGGGAGTTAGTGAAAGACGTCTTGAAAGGGTCCGCAAAATTGCATAGCCGCATCCAGGCATGCCGCCGTAAGGCCACACCTGTACCTGCGGCTCTGCTCGCTCCATCAGCCGCATATGAAAGGAGGCGCATGGAGGAGTTAGCTATCGAATTGAGGGTAGCCAGCTGAGAGTTCATCTTATCCTGAAAACCCGCAGCTGTTGGATCCTTTAACATCTCACTCGCTTCCTTGATCAAGTCTCTCTGAAGACGAGTGAAATGACAGAGGTAGTTCAGCGAACGCATAGAAAAGGTCGCTGACGAGAACATCCGCTTCCCGTACCTGTCTATAGTCCTAGATTCCTTGTTAGGAGGATGGACGGGCACTGAAGGATCAGCTAGTTCCTTCTTGGTGGCAGCAGCCACCACCATAGCATCCACAGAGACTCCTTTGGTCAAAAATTGTTTGTCTGCTGGGGCCGTAATAAACTTTTAAGGTCTCCTGGGGGTGGGGTCCACAGAGTCAGGAGCCATCCAGGCCTTTTTTGCTACCACCTGCATGAGGGGGTCAAAGGGAGGGGACACCCAGGAGGTGGAAGGGCGAGAGCCGAACGCCTCAAGATACACAGATTCATCCTCTGAAGGGTTGAGGGCTGGCCAATTCCCCCCTCTGTTTTAAGATCTCCAGGATGTCTGCAAAGGAGACATCTTCAGAGGGGGAACGGGGGTACCTTCAGAATCCTCTAAATCCGTGTCAGAGGTGACAGACTCAGGTGAGTCGATGTGCTTCCTCTTGCACTTTCTCTTCCTAGGGGGCTCTCCTGCCAGTTCAGGAGAGGCCTCGGAAGAGGAGGAGATCCCCACTGGGGACTCTTGAGGAGCTGGCTCTCTGCGATCCAGGATGAGGGAGTGAGCAGAAATTACCTGAGGCACCATGGAGGGAGGGGCGGACGGAGCTGACTGTGGAGTTGAACCAGGTTCTAACACACTCCGCATGACCTCGAAGGCACCCCTGTCAGGCAGAGCCAGAGGTCTCCGCTCCGAAAAGCTGAAAACCTCCCCCGGCATCGACAGTGATGGCTCCGAGGCCGATGTCGGAGCCGAACTCACCAACGCCGAAGCACCGAGAGGAAGAGTGGGGTCGGACAAGGGTCCGATGCCACTCTCCCCCTCGGAGCCGACGAGGGAAGTCCGGCGCCAAGATTCCTCTAACGAAGAAATCGGAGCAGACGACGGTGTCGAAGACAATTGTATCGGCTCCGACGCCGCCACAGTCTCGGGTCCGAAATGCCCCGGCTCCGAACTCAAAGGAGTCGGAGGAGGAACGTTTTGAGTAATAGGGTTAACCATCGACTGATGAGTCGGGCTCTGAAGCATCTGGGCCAGTGCCTCAGACTTAAGAAGTCAACTCACCACCCTCTGAAGGTCATGATCTGAAAGTCTCGACGACCTAGAGGAGTGAGACCTATGGCTCCGTTCAGACAGCAAGGGAGATGCTGGAGCCGAATGAACGGAGCCAATAGACGGTGACCTAGACCTTTTCCTAGTTGTCGGTTCCGATAACCTTATCGGAGCCGACTCAGTGATGTCTAACACCTCGGCTCCGGCCGGAGCCGAGGAAACAGAAGAAATACGTGTTCGAGCCCCATCGGCTCCGGCCGGAGCCGATGTTGGAACAGACTTCGAAGCCCCAGGTGACGACTCAGAAGCTGGAGCCGACGACCTGGTAGGCTTCGAGGGTTTGCCCGAAGATAGAGTCGGGGGACCCTCAGGCTTCAATAAGCCTCGTAAAATAAGCTTATTTTTTCTTTCCTGCAGGACTCTAGGGCTGAAGCCATGGCAAACAGCACAAGAGTCCTGCAGGTGCAAAAGTCCCAGGCAGTACACGCAAGAAGTGTGACCGTCTGTCAGAGACATCTTCTGACAGCACGAGTCACACTTCTTAAAGCCTTCTTTGATTCTTTAGACATTACTAAAGATATAAAGTGTAATCACACACACTGACACAAACACACCGATTACACTAACCGAAAATTAAATTAAACTAATTAAGCAAAAAATTAGTTATTAATTAGTTTTTAGTTCCCTAGAAAAAAACACACACACACTCCACTACTAGGAGGGGGAGGGAAGGGCCAGAAGGCCTAAGGAAAGAACTCCTAAGTTCTTGAAGAAAAAAGGGGAAGAAACTGGAGGGAATGGACAGAAAACTACTCAACTTTGGTAAATATAAGGAAAAACTAAGTTAAAGGGGTTTTAAATAAGTTTTAGATTGCTCTAAACAAACTAACCTGAAGCCAGTTGGAACAACACACCTCGATCGCTGTAGTGGCAAACGAGATCTGAGGTATTACCACCTAGCATTGTGGGATAAAAGGGGAGCCTCGAGCCGGTGGAACTAGCTCTCGAGATTTTAGAGTGGCCGAGTCAGAGCCGAGGTTCGGCTCCGAACCCATCCAGCAAGAATGAAGGCGAGATAGACAACTTAACATTGTTCCTTTAGCAAATAAGAAGTTATGTACTCACCGTAACGTTCCAAGTTTGTTGTCCATCTCGCCTTTATTCTTTGCTGGTTGGGTTCGTAACTGAGAATTGGTTCTGACTCGGCCTTATACAAAAGCTCGAGAGCTTCCAATGGCTCTTGGCTATACCCTATCCCATGATGCCCTGGGAAGATTACCCAGATCTTGTTTGCAGATACCATAACCATTATACAGTAGTATACAACCATATCAAAAAGAGACCAAGAAGACAATCAGAGCCATAGTAACCAATCTCAGTAAGGACTGTTCGGTCCTCCAGGAGCGAAGGTGGGGGAAGGAGGGTGGGATGCAAGAACGAAGGTGAGATGGACAACAAACATGGAACGTTACGGTGAGTACATAACTTCTTAATGTTATGTTGTCCTATCTCGCCTTCATTCTTTGCTGGTTGGGACAGCATCCATGGCACTTTCTTTTTTGGGTGGCTCAATGGAGAAAACTCTTCAGAACAGTAAACCCAAAAGAGGCCCTGTTCCTGGAGGCCAAATCAACTTTGTAATGGGTGATAAAGGTATGAAGCTTTACCCATGTTGCTGCTGCACAAATGAAATCCATGGGTGGCCTCGCTTGTAAGGCATATGAGGTAGACATAGCACTTGTGGAATGGCCTTTCACCTTCCCTGGAAGTTCTCTGTTCTGAGATCTATATGTGTAAGTTATACAGTCCGTAAGCCATTTTGAAAGTGTGACTTTTGTTATTGGGGCTCCATTCTTTTTGTCTAAATAAGATACAAACAACTGATCAGATTTTCTGAAGACCCATCACAGAATACAACACCCTATTTGGGATGTACCTTACAAGACACCTGCAACAGCTGGAAAGACCACAAAAGTACCTCACCAAGAGGATTACTGGCCTCAAACAGCTGCCCTATGCAGCCCGACTCAAGAAACTCCAGCTGTACTCAGTTGCATACCGCTTACTCAGAGGTGATCTCTGCCTGACATACAAGGCCATGTCCAACCCAGAATTGATGGACATGCTCCACCTAAAAAAAAAACAAATCCCGGAGAGCCACATGCTCTAGAGATATAAACCTCACCACAACGATAAATAGGACATGCTGGAGGAATATATTCCTATCCCAGCGACTCCCCATGCTTTGGAACAGGATTCCAATATACATCAGGAACAGCCCCTCACTAACACTCTTCAAGAGAAACCTTGACGGATGGGTAGGAAACAGAAAATTTACCCTGGGGATCACTGCATTGGCTCTGCTGGACAGTGGCGCAGGGAACTAATGGCTCTGCTGGACAGAGGCACAGGGAACTAATCTAAGGGGGGGTGGCAAAAGCCAACACATGCTGGCTAGGCTTATAAATGCCCTTGGGCAGACAGCCTAGTACTTACCTATGAACCTATGGAGCCTTTTGTTCTATGCAGGTAGAAACGTAATTGCCTATGTCCGTCTAACTGGTGTAATTTAAACTCTGCCTTGTTGCCATAATTTGGGAAAAAGATGGGTAAATCAATGGATTGATTCAAACTGGCATCTGAACACACGTTTGGTAAAAAGGAGGGGTTGGTTCATAAGGAAACCCTATCTTTGTGAAAGATCAAGTAGGGGGAACGAATTGACAAAACTTGAAGTTCAGACACTCATCTAGCAGACGTAATAACCACCAACAGTGCTGTCTTCCATGATAAAAACTTGATGTCACAAGAGGATGCTGGTTGAAAGGGAGGAAGAATCAATATAGAAAGAACAAAATTTAGGTCCCATGGTGCTGGAGGTTCCTTTACTGCGTGCCTCAGTAAAAAAGCACCCTTCAAGAAAGCCTTACAAAGTCTGTGAGACATGAGTCTTAGATCCATTTCCCCAATATGATATTTAGATATAGCAGCTAATTGAACCTGAATTGTAGCTCCCGCCACTCCTTCATTAAAAAGCCAAAAAGTTTAGCACAGCTATTATGGGGGCAGTAAAGGGATCAATATGATTTTTGCAAGCCCAACAAGAAAATCTTTTCCACTTGCTAGAATATAATTTTCTTGTTGAAGGCTTATGAGATGAAATCAATATATGTTTTACTGCAGGGGAAATCTCAGGAAGCCTGGCTATTTGTAGAAATGGAGGAGCCAAGCTGTCAATTTGAGGGTTAGAACAGATGGATGTAGCAACCTTGATCGATGGGTTAGGAGATCTGGAACTGGGTCCGGAATCCACAGCTCCTCCAGAAGATGGGGCCATAGAAAGTGGTACCAAATATGACAAGGCCAGTATGGAGCAATGAGTATCATGCTGCTTTTCAACGTATTGGCTTTCTGCAGGTGTTTTGGTATCAAGGGAAAAGCGGGGAAGGCATAGAGGAAACCCGAAGGCCAATCCTTTACAAGTGCACCCCTTGGTGACTCCCCTGGAGGGGGGATCAGGGCAAAGTAGCTGCTGCATTTGGCATTCATGGGCATGGCTAAGAGATCGCAGCAAGGCTGGTCCCACTTGTGGAAACTCTATTCCACGACCTCCCGTTTTGGGGACCACTCGTGAGGCATCAGAATAGCTCTGCTTTATTTGTCCATTATCATGTTGGACCTCCCCAGGATGTGCTTTGCTATCAGAAAGTGTTGGGAAGAGACTGCCTGTTGCCATACTCTCTGGGCCTCATGACATAGGGAGTAGGATTTGGTTCCTCCTTGTTTGTTTATATACCACACTACCGACATGTTGTCTGTCTGAATTGCAAATGTTCCTAGTGGAAGGGAGCTCTGAAATGCTTGCAACACCAACAGCACCGCTGTCCTCTCTAGGACGTTGATATGGAAGTGGTATTCATTTTCCTGCCATACACCTTGGACAGTCTTCCCCAGATAATGGCCCCCACCCTATCTGGGAAGCATCCGTGGTCACTGTGGCTACAGGTTGGGGGAGGACAAATGATCGACCTAAGGTCACTTGAGTGGAGTGAAGCCACCAGTGCAGATCCTTCCTGCAGGATTCCGTTATGATAATTTTGTGAGACATGGGTAGCTCCTGCATGGACCACTTGTGAATAACAGCAACTGAAGGATCCTTGTGTGTAAGTGAGCTAAAGGAATCAAGATTATTACTACTGGCATGGTGCCCAAAACTTTCAAGAAGACCCTCGAACTCTACTTTTTTCTTAGTTAAGAGGTTCTTGACCTGAAGACGTAAGGTTTGAATCCTCTCGGGGGGAAGTTTGGCCAACATTTCTCTTGTATCTACGTCTACCAAAAGAAATATGATATACTGTGATGGAAACAAGACAGATTTTTCAAAGTTTATTGTGATGCCTAATTGGGAGTAAAGGTGAATACTGGTGTCTCTTGCTCCTGTTAGTAGATGCTTGGTGGTGGAGGTTAGAAGCCAGTCGTCTAAATATAAATACAGAAACACCCAGAATCATAGACGCCTCAAGTGAGCCGTAACTACTGCCATGCACTTGGTGAACACTCTGGGGGCTGTAGTGAGACCAAAGGGCAGAGCTCGAAACTGATAATGGCTGGCTTCCAGCTGAAAGGGCAAACGTCTCCTGGATCACCTGTTCATTTTTATGTGGTAGTACGCATCCTGGAGGTCTATCGAGCACATCCAATTGTCTTTCCCCAGAAAGGGGAGTATAGACTGCAGTGTCAACATCCGGAACTTCAACTTCTTGATGAACTTGTTTAGTCTGCTGAAGTCCAAAAAGGGTCTCCAGTCCTCTGTCTTCTTTGGAACTAAAAAGAACCTTGAGCAAGCTCCTGATCCAATTTGGTCTGTGGGGACATTTTGGATGGCTCTTTTTTCTAGCAACCTTTGTAGTTCTAGAGTTGCATGATCCCTTTGACTGGGTGGAACATCTGGGACCGATTTCTTTTCCATGGGAGGGAAGGGAAATGGTATGTAATAACCTCTGGATATGACCGTTTGTACCCATTTGTCATTTGTGCTCTCTAGTCAGGTGTTTGGGTACAATGACAAGCAACCCCCAACTGCTTCCAGAGATGGACAGGTGGGCTTCCTCTCAGGAGCACTGAAAGGGTTTACCAAGGAATGTATCCCTGTCGCCCAGGTTTTGCGGACCACCTCTGCCACGAGGTTGGCAAATTCTACTGCTACTTCCCCCTCTGCTCCTGGGGGAAGAATCACCACGTGCGTCTGGGAAAGTTCTCTGGGACTTATGAAATCACATTCCCCCCCTTCTGACCTTTGGGATAAGGTCTTGGTAGGAAGGGAGAAACAGACTCCCACGGCAGAGAGTCTTTTCCTCCTGTTCGCACCTGGACAGGGTGTCTTTAACTTTTGGCCCGAATAAGGATGAGCTATTGAAAGGGGCATTAATAAAGGAAGACTTGAAGGGCTCCACAAAACCGCATAAGTGCATCCAGGAATCCCTCCTCAAGGAAATTCCTGTACTCACTGCCCTGCTCATTCCATTGACTGCATAGGAAATAAGCCTCATGGAGGAGTTCACGACAGAATTTACGGTGGACAGCTGGGAGGTAACCTTGTTTGAAAACTCTGAAGCTAAAGAACCTTGGAGAATATCTTCTAGCTCCTTCAGGAGATTAGAGGTAGAGAGCTGGGAGGTAACCTTGTCCGAGACCCCTGAAGCTCCAGAACCTTGGAGGGTATCTTCTAGCTCCTTCAGGAGATCCCTCTGAAGTCTGGTGTAGTGGGTTAGATAGTTCAGTGACTGAAAGGCAAAAGACGCTGAAGAAAACATACGCTTTCCATATCTGTCCATTGTTCGAGACTCTATTTGGTGGATGGACAAATGAGGATGTCTCAGATAACTCCTTCTTAGTGGCTCCTGCCACCACCATAGCATCTACAGGAACAACTTTACTCAGAAAATATCTTTCTGTGGGTGTCGTGATGAACATAGTTGGCCTCCTAGGAAAAGGCTCTACTGAATCCGGAGAGCTCCACACCTTCCAACTGACTACATTCATGAGTTGGTCAAAAGGCGAAGTCACTCAAGAGCTGGAGGGGCGAGACCCAAAACCATCAGGATACACAGATTCATCCTCAGAAGGGTTAATGGGCTTCCAGCCACCTCTCTGTTTAAGAATCTCTAGGATATCTGCAAAGGAGACATCCTCAGAGGGTGACTGTGGGGACCCTTCTGACTCATTGAGGTCCGTGTCTGAAGTGATGGACTCCTCAGGGGAGTCTAGATGCTTCTTCTTACATAACCTCTTCCAAGGGACCTCCTCATAGGGGTAGTCAAGAGAGGTTTCAGAAGAGATGGCTTCACCCAGTGGGGCATCCTGTGACCACGAATCTCCATGCCTGGGAAGGAGGGATGGCAAAGAGACAGACTCTGGTGCTCTTGGGGGAAGAGTGCTAGATGCCGAGAGTGGAGCCATCTAAGGTGACAGCACTCTCCTCATGACCCTGAAAGCACCAGGGCCCTAATCCGAGGGAGCACCCGGCTCTGAGGAACCAGAAGAATCCCCCTAAGCCAAGGCAGTGGGCTCTGAGGCCAATGTAAGCAGTGAGGTCACTTGAGCCGAAGCAGCGCGAGGTAGATTCGGGTCAGACAACTGTCCCACTTGACTTTCGAGGAGGAGAGGAGGTTGGAATGGTGGTCGAGGCTGATGAACCGGGAGCAGGGCTCAACCCTGATGGTTCCACTACGATCAGATCCAAACACTCCAGCTCTGAAGCCACAGAATGGTCCGAGGAGGAATCAGCAAAAGGGAAGTGATTTTGTCAGTCCTGGATCTGTTTGGGTCAGAGTCGACAGAATCTTGGCCAGCAACGGCGTCCGTAAAAGCCTCTTGACCACCCGCTCCACATCGTTGACCAAAAGGCTCCTGGAGGATCGAGAGGACGGGGTCGAGGATCTCACTGATTGAAGGATGGGAGAATGCAACACAGAAGAGACCGGTTCTAGAACTGGGGACCAGCTCCGAAGATGGAATTCTGTCGGCTCTGACATCACTTGGGGAGCTGAAGAGCTAGCTTTCTTGGCCCTGAAAGCCTTCAGGTCTGCAGATGACTCTTTTGCATGCTATTTTGAAGGTTCCGATGATGGAGCCGTGGGAGATTTATTTATTATTTATTTTACATTTGTTAACCGGGGGTGTCTGACTGAGCCGAAAAGGCCCTTTTTCAGCAGAGGCCCAGGGAGAAAAGGTCTACATAGAAAAATTACAGATACATTTAGTTATTTAGACATGATCAGTATACACACAAATTTGAAGATTTCTCCGATCTCAAAGATGGAGACTGATGAGAGGATTTAGACGAACACTGATTCCCTTCTAGAGCCTCAGAAAAAAGTACATTCAACAAGCCCCTGAATATCAGCTTATTCTTTCTCTCCATTAAAACTCTGGAGCGGAATGCATGGCAAAAAGAACATGACTCTTGTAGGTGGACAGCACCTAAACAATACACACAAATGGTTTGTCCATCTGTTAAAGACATCTTTTGGCTGCATTTGTCACATTTTTTTAAACTCCGAAGGCTTTGTTTCTTTATTATCCTTAGAAATAATTCAACAAGAAAACCAACTAAGGTAAGTTTAGCAAAAAACACAACAACAACAACTTGTTTTTTTAAATTAACACACCAACCAAAAGGAAACTCAAAAAGTCACAAGAGGAGAAGTCTCTAATTTAAAAGACAAACTCCTCACAGAAAAAGGAAAGGAGGAAGGAAGGGAAAGCCATCTACATTAAACAGACTACCCAACGATAAAGGAATAAGATAAGCAAACTAGTTTAACAGCAAAAGAGACCCAAAACTTTCTAATTTAAAAGAGTTTGGGACTGGGATACGGGAAAAGCACAAACAGGTCTAGCGGTAGACGACGGCCAACAAAAAAAACAGTACAATCACAATGAACCAGAAAGCATCTACTAAGCATTCCTAATAATAAACTAAATATTAGTATGAAAATACACGAAAACTACAAGTAAGTACAAGATAAAATTTCCACTTAGCCTAGAGCCCAGAGGAAGCACCCAATCTTGTTTAGTGGCAAATGAGATCAGAGTAATCTTCCCAGGACATCCTGGGATAGGGTATTGTCACGAGCCAGTGGGAGCTCTCGAGCTTTTGTAGAAGGCCGAGTTGGAACCGATTCTAGGTTCCAAACCCAACCAGCAAAGAATGAAGACGAGCTAGGATAACATAACATTAAACATTCAGTATTAGTTAAGAAGTACATTCTGATGTCATGTTTCCATGGAAAAAAGCTGAATAAAGGTGAAGACAATAAATTCAGAGGTCTGAACATTGATGACTGAGACAACCATAACATTAAAAGCTACAAGGACAAGCATCTCAGTGAAAATATAGTTTGATATTATTATAGGTTCATAGGTTCATACTAGGCTATCTGCCCTAGGGCATTTATAAGCCTAGCCAGAATGTGTTTGGCCTTCGTCACCCACTTTAAATTAATTTTGCTATGCCCTTTTTCGAGGTTAGTATACTGTGCCTCTGTCTAACAGTGACACAGAAGTGATACCCGCGGTAAACCTATGATCTCCCATCCACTCATCAAGATTCCTCTTGAAGAGAGTCAATGAGGGACTCTGCCTAACCTGGACTGGGATTTTATTCCAGAGTGAAGGGAGCCTCTGGGTTATGAATCTGTCCCTCCAGCATGTCCTATTTATTTCAGTGCTGAGGTTCAAGTCTCTTGAGCGCATAGCTCAATGGGATTTGGATTTTCCGAGGTGCAGCATGTCCATTAATTCCGGGTTGGACATGGCTTTATACGTCAGGCACAGATCGCCTCTGAGCAGGCGGTATGCCATTGAGTAGCGCTGGAGTTTCTTTAACCGGGCAGCATATGGCATCTGTTTGAGCCCTTTGATATTCTTGGTGAGGTACTTTTGGGGTCTTTCCAGTTGCTGCAGGTGTCTGGTAAGGTACATCCCCAAAAGGGGCATTGTACTCAATTATGGGCCTGATGAGGGATGAGTAAAGAGGCACGATGACCTCCCCTGATCTAGATGTGAATCCCTTCATGATTAGGTGGGCTATATAAAATGTTTTTCTAACCACTTTGGGCACGTGGTTATCAAATGAGAGATTGCTATCAACTTGGGTCCCCAGGTCCCTAATTACTTCTTCTGTACTTAATGGATCACCACCTATGTGGTAATTTGTGGGCACTTTGTTTTTGCCAAAGGGGATGACTATAAACTTTTTGTCGTTTCGCTTGAGGCCATGGCTCTAGCACCAGTTGTCTGTTTCTATAAGGCCCTTTTGGAGGATGCTTGTGTCGGCTGGAGAGTCGATTATGGCGCCCAGTTTGCAGTCATCTGCGAACTTGGTCAGCCACAGTCCTTCCGTGTTGGCCTGTACCTCCGAGAAATATATATCGAACAAGAGAGGTCCCAGGACAGAGCCTTGTGGGACGCCACTTGTAACTTATTTGGAGTCTGACATGGCTCCAGCAATTCTAACCATGTGGGTTCTGTCCTTGAGCCAGTTTGCAACCCATCTAGTGACATAGGGGTTTATATTTAAGCTGGTGAGCTTATCTATAATGCCCGAGTGGGGTATTGTATCAAAGGCTTTTGCGAGGTCCAGGTAGGCTGCATGGACCACCTTCCCCTCATCAATGGCCTTGGTGACTGTTTCAAAGAAATCAACCAGGTTTAAGAGGCAGGATCTGCCCTTAACAAAGCCGAACTGGGTAGGATCCAGTGGCTGTAGGTCCCCAATATCTTTATTTATGAGGTCCATGATGATCCTTTCCATAGCTTTGCAGACCAAGCTAGTCAGGCTTATGGGGCAATAGTTTCCAGGATCCGTTGAGGCACCATCTTTGTGGAGAGGGACCACTGTTGCTGTACGCCACTTTTTGGGTACATATCCTGTAGTAAGGCTGAGATTGAACAGTAGTTTTATATTTGGGTTTAGCTCTTCTTGGAGTTCATGTAGGACGCAGCCCGGGATACCGTCTGGTCCCATTGATGCTGTGTTTTTTGCTTTGGAGAGGGCAGCTCTTACCTGAGCATCTGAGATGTCAGGGGGGCAGCACACTGCTGGGATAGATATTTGCCCTTTTGGTTGGGGGGAGGGGTTTGCGCTGAACCTGTCAGCTAGGATGTTGGCAATGTCTGTGGGTTCGGTGTATTTTTTGTCATTTTGGACTAATTCTGAGCATATCTGGGAATTCCTACCCAGGTTCCTAACATAACTAAAGAAAGCTTTGTGATTATCCTTAGTGTCCTGTGCAATTTTTCAATCGAAGCTGGCCTTAGACGATTTTATGAGTGCCCGTAGTTTTTTGCCAATACTGATCAGAGATGCCTTCCCTTTTTGGGATTTTGCTCTATCATGTAGTAGCTTCCTCCTTCTATTGTATAGTTTGTTTATGGCTGGGGTCCACCAGACAGGACGTCTGCCTTTGGAGGATTGGGTCTTGGTTTTATTTGGGATTCCATGATCCATGCATTCCTGAAGGTGTTCACAGAATGCGTTTATAAAGGATTCTGCAGTCTGGGCCGTATTTTCTACAGGCCCGGGGGCTTTGAAGGATTCCACCTCGGTTTTGAGGAGTGTGAAATTTGCTTTAGAGAAGTTTTTCACTGTGGTTTTCAGGGCAGGGGGTGGAGTCGGGATGTGAATATCCAGTGAGATTAGTTTATGGTCTGATCTTACCAGTGAGGGATACACTTCTGGTCTGGAGCATAGAGTCCCCATGTTGGTGATGATCAGGTCCAGTATGTTTTCCCTCTTGTGGGAGTGGTAACAAGTTGTTCCATAGCATTTGAGTTTATAAATTCTAGGAACCTTTGGGCTAGGGTGTTGGAGCTAGAGTACTGCTCCCAGTCTATGTTTGGGTAGTTGAAGTCGCCCAATATAATGGTGTTTGGAGAGACCTTCATATTTTCCAGTGTTCTCAGGAAGGCCGAGTGGGGTTCCTGGGTTTGGGAGGGTGGTCTGTAGCAGGCTATAAACTGGAAGGCAGTTTTACCCACTGTTAGTTGCACATGGATAGTCTCTGATGCTTCGTGCTGTGCCACCAACCTGGAGGTGTGGGTATCTTTGACGAATATTGATACTCCCCCTACTTTTGTGTTTCGGTCCAAGTTTTGGGGCCGAAAAGCATGGTATGAGGTGTAACCTGGTAGTGCTGGGGTGCTCTCGGGAGCCTTGAACCAGGTTTCTGTTACTGCACAGATATCAATGTTCTCCATGCTAAGGAGAGTTTTGAGTGTGTGCATCTTGAGGTTTAGACTTCTGGCGTTGAGTAGCATTACTCTTAGTTTCTTATCCCTTGTGATACCTATGGAGGTGGGTTTGTCTTTTGAGCCTTGCCTAAAAAAAAGCACTATGGGGGTAGCAAGAGCCTTTGCCAATATCCGAAAGCCCAGGGGTGACAGGTGCAAGCCGTTCCTAGCGAAGCATCGTGGCTTGTCGAGCATGTCATCCCAGGCTGACAGGCATTGGATCCCCTTTGAATGACACCAATACTTAAGCCAATTGTTGAAATTGATCATCTTGTCTTCATATTGTGGCATCATTCTTGGTGAGGGTAATATGCTACTCAAGGTCAGGGTCATACTGGCCTGGGCTACATGCTCAGAGAGCTCCTCTATGTCTCTTTTCATGTAGTCCAGGGAGGTACGTCTCAGGTCATTCACACCAGCATGGACAATGACTGAGTCATATTTGTACTTGCCTTGGAGTGACCTGAGTGCTTGTGTTATGTGGCGGATCCTAGCGCCCGACAGACAGCTCACCGTGACCTTCTCCTTGTTCAGCCTGGTGAGTGGGACATCAGTGTGCTTGACGATAGAGTCACCTATTACAAGTGTATCAGGTGTGTTGTTTAGCCTTAAGGGCTGTGACTGTTCGGCACACTGGCTTTGTGAGCTATGTGTTGCACGTGTTTTGTTTTGGGGTAGCGGTTACTTGGGTGTCTGCTTTGGAGGTCTCTGCTGCTTAGGCAGATTTTTATTTAGAGCCTCCGAGTATGTTTTTGTGTGTTTATGTGTTTGGTTTGCTGTCGTGGTAGGTCTATGTGAGACTTAAATTGTAGTGAGTATGGTTTCCTTCTCCTCCTGACTGGTTTCGCCAGTACTGAGTTGAGAGAGCTTAGCCTCCAGTATGGCTATATGGTTGCATCTCTCACATGTGTTGGAATTTGTTGGGAGGAGGAGAGGGTTGTCTGTGTGCATGAGGCAGTTGTAACATTGCCTCAAGATTCCCAGATTCACCAGCTGGACCAAAGAGGAGATTGACACCTGACCTTTGGACATGCTAGAATAGTATTGGGAATTCCTTATTATTAGAAATTAATAAGACATAACAAATTATCTGGTAACAAAATGCATTTACTAGAACAATGTATAATTTAGTTTTATTTAAAGACAGCCAGTGCACTTTTTCTTAAGGCTAAAGATTGTTTTCTGAAAGTACATAAGCTGTTTTTTTTCCAAATCTGGTGGGAGGGAAATAATGATAAGACAAGAGGAGACAGGATTTAGGGTACATAGGAGCACATGCTGTAACATACACTTCAGCATGGATAACCTGAATTTTAGGTTAGTTACTGTCTGTGGGTGCAGCTGTCGATTTAGGACAATTGCTCCTATCAGGTGGGTTAAACTTTATTATTTGAATATGTACATATTTTTATGTGTTTAAGTCAAAAGGTTATAGGGGTGATCTGGAGGGTATTTAGTTTTTTGTTTTAGGGTTTTCATTAAAAAAAAAAAGAATTGTAACATGTGACATAGGTTCAACTGGAAATGACAAGAAACAACCATATAAAGAATCAACCTGAAAAGATTAGTGGGTACATGCAACTCAAAAGCTGGAAAAAGACTTTTAAAAAGCTGTCACATTTAATAGTTGGGAAAATAGCTTCTTATCATAATGGCTATACTAAATGTATTATTTTGCAGAGTACAAATAATAATGTTACAGGATAAACATTTGGAAATAAGTAAGCATGTGAAATAGATGAAGAAAGGATTTCAGGATGGATATTCATCTGAATATCAGGGACAAAGGAAAAGGGGATTATTTAAACTAATTGCTAGGGAAGCTCCAATAATGCTAGAAGAGGGGGAAAAAGATAATAATGGTACATCTGTGGTAGTTTGAGACTACGGATAACAAGGAGGATTACAGTGGCATGTATTTATATTGTGCCTAAAACTGTTATTATGGAACTTACAAAAATATTGGGAGAAATAATTAGCTTTTAGCAAGGAATATTACAGCTGGGGACTGGAACTTGATCTACAACAGTGTGGATGCATTTAGGAGACCTAGAAGGGATAATATAACAAAAAAGGGTAGATTTCTGAAGTAATTTATGAAAATATTTGGTATGGAAGAAGTGAATTCACTAGTAGGAACTCACAGAGAATTTACATATTATTCCAAAAGGTAGAATAATTGGGCTAGACTAGTCAGAAATTACATTTCACAGTGACTTGTGAATTTAACTGAAAGTTTTGACACATATTCAATAACTATTTCAGATTATGTGCCAAAAAAATAAAATAAAACGCAGGGTAATGAAGTACAAATGAGATATTGGCATTTCCCCATCTACCTGTTAAAAAGAGAGGAATTTAAGGAATGGGTAGTGGAAATTATTCAAGAGTGATTAGGGAAAATAACATTTTCTTCAGAAGGTATAGCTAGTGAGTGAGATGAAATGAAAGCAGACTTTAAAACAGGGCAGAAATCAAAGAAAAAAATATATGGTTAAGTAGCAATAAAAATTATTTAGAGGGGCTGACAAAGTCTACTGTATTGCAGAATAAGGGGGATCTTACAGAACAAGAAGTACAAATGCAGAGTGCTAAAGAGAAAATACGGATAATATGTATGGGTTTAGAAAGACTGCTTTTAAGCAACTAATTTTTGATAACTCCACAGCAAAATAATTTTAGCACAAAAACTTATGCAACAGAAAGTAGAAAGGGTTGTTGCCAAACCTAGGCAGCCTATAACAAAAAAAGCAACCAGAGATCCTGTAGAGATATTAGAAGTATTTTGGAAATTTTATGAACATTTGCATCAAGCAGCGGAATGCAGAAATCAAGAAAAAGCAAAAATGGAAATATTTATAGAAGAATTAGGTATGCCAAGGTTAGAGGTAGATGAGTCTTAACAACTAACAGTTAAGACAGAAGGAGATGAGATAAAAATGGTGATGTATAATTATTCTGCAAAACAAAGTCTCTAGGAATAGTTGGTACTCCTGTGGAAGTCTGGAAACTAGGACGAAAGAAAATGATAACGATCTAGAAGGATTTGTTTAACAGTAATATAAAAGGAGGGTAAGCACCAACATCCTGGAAGAAAACTGTGGTAGCTGTAATACCTAAACATGGTAAAGACCCATCAGAGTTAATATTGGCCTGCTTCAATTTTAAATCATGATTATAAAGTGTTTATGTTTATAATAGCTAAAATAATGGCAAAAGTGTTTCCAAAATAGATAGGTATGGGATCAATGTGGTTTTGTGGAGGGGAGGCAAACATTTGACAATATTAACAGAACGATGATGATCCAGAGGAAAGTAGAATGTAAGAAAATATCACTGTTGTTGGTGAGTCTTGATGCAGAGAAAGCTGGGATTTTATGAGTAGGCCAATGGAAGCATTTGCATTCCCTGATATAATAAAATAGTTAATCAGGAGGATATAAGAGTGATTGCAGGCAAAAATTAAAGTGGCAAGCTGTTTTCTACAGTATAAAAGAAAAAAGTTTCTTTTTTTTCCATTTTTTTTTATTAAAACCATGCATGGTAGAAACTGTTGTAGTTTAAAAGAAAAAAATGTCCTTTTTTTAGCTTGTTTTAACCAAAACCTGAGCAATGTAGCATGCGGTGCATGCTACAAACTATAGCAACTGCTTGGTGCATTAGTCAAATCATCCTGCAACCCTCCCAATGACGGGGTTGTAACAATAAATTCATCTTTCGCCATCTCCTTTGATTCTGCAAAACAATTTCTTCTAAAAAATACTTTCCAAATCCTCTAAAATGCCATTGGTATCTTCTTTAGAGCTGGTATTTGCCTCTACTCCTTCTATCACTCTCTCCATCTCGTGAACTGTCCTCCCAGCTGCCATTGCACTAGGAATGGGACATGCACGAGTACTCATGCTAAGCAAGCCAAATGTACAAATCACGAGTAGGGATTCTTTATTGATAATCATTACTTAAATAAAATATTTACATAATTGATACTGTATACATTGTTTATACTTCTATACAATATTAAACAATTTTATGTTATTAACCACTTCCCCCAACCTTTTTTCCAAAGCCAATAACATATTTTCTTTAGAATTTTTGCTAATATCCATTTTCCATTGCATTTAACTTCATTACGTCTCTCCATCCATAATGTCCATAAAATATACATTATTATTCTGTCATTTTTGGGATACAAAAATTAATAAAGCTAAAGAAAGGCAATAGCGGTAAATTATGTACCCACAGATGAAGTGGTTCAGGAATACCCATATTGATGGGGCCATGATAAAATTAAATATTCAGGAGTATGGATTAAAAATTATTCTAGTGTGGCAGCTAAGGATATGTGGGAAGAGACTAAACAAAAGATAATACAAAAACTGAGAAAATGGAAGCTCTGTTATATGGATATGGATAGAATGATACAAGAAGTTAAAATGTTTTTAGTCCCTCTAGTCTTACACACAGGGCAGGCATATTTTTATCAATCAGAGGAAAAGTTGTGGGTAGCAATTAATAAAGAGCTGAAGGACATTATCTGGGAAGGGAAGACGGTAAGAGTCAAGTGGGATAAGCTGATTCTTCCAGTAGAACAGGGAAGATTGGGATTACCCAATTTGAAGGGGTACTTCAGAGCTACACAGTTAAGACTCCTATACATAACACAAGCAGAAAAATATAATTCAAAGTGAAAGAGATGATGATGAAACATGGGGGAAGCTCAATACACAAGTTGAGACTGGGATTTTGGATGCAGGCCTTTAAGGAGAATAACAATAATCATGCAGACTATTATATCCATAAAGTAACAACATTCTAAGAACTAAACCAACATGGGAATGGTGAAAGGAGGTTCTGCCGAAAGGAATGACCACAATTAGGGATACAGACAGTAGGCAAGAGAGGGCTAAAATTTATTGGAGAAAACTGGAAAAGGAACCAAGGTACTGAGAGCAAATAAAGTACAGTTTTGTACCTACCATAAATGTAGATGTTCGAGGATCCACATTGCTGCAGTCCTAACCATTGGGTAGTCCGCTGTCCAGTCGGCCCGAATACCAAAGTATATGGCTGACGTCGGTCAAGGCGCATTAGACTGACGTCAGGACGTCAGGGTACTAATGCGCATGACCGACGTCATATCCTCAGTCTTTTCTTGCCCCAGATGTCAGAAGACCCTAAAAAGACAAGGCCCAAACCAAAACACCAACAAAAACCCTGCACCAAACATATATACAATATATACAAATGCACAAGAATATAGCCTAACCCACACCACCACCCCTAAACACAGAGGGGAAGGAGGGAGGTAAATTGGACTGCAGCAATGTGGATCCTCGAACATCTACATTTATGGTAGGTACAAAACTGTACTATGTTCTTCATTCCACATTGCTGCAGTCCTAACCATTGGGTAGAATCCCAAAGCAGAGGTAAGGGAGGCTGGCAAATCATAAGGAAGCAGGAGCTGTCAACATGCCTTGCAAAATAGCTGTGGCAAAACCAGCCCTAGATTTAGAGTAGAGAGGAAGGTGGTAATGCTTAGAGAAAGTATGCACTGAACTCCAAGTAGCTGCCTCCAAAATATCCTTAGTTGCCACCCCCCTTAGAAATGCTGTTGAAGTGGCAGTAGCCCTTGTGGAATGAGGCCTAATCCCAGCTGGAATTTCCTTGCCATGATGGGAATAACAAAATGAAATGCAAAACCCAATCCACTTAGAAATAGTTTGCTTAGACACAGGCTTGCCCTGAGAAGTCAAGGCAAAAGAAACAAACAACTGCTGAGACTGCCTGAAATCCTTAGTCCTGCTTAAATAATAACGTAACTGCCTATGTACATCTAAAGTGTGCAAAATCTTTTCTCCCTTGTTTTGGGGATCTGCATAGAAAGTAGGCAAATGAATAGTTTGGTTTAAAGCCACACTAGAAACCACCTTAGGCATAAAGGAAGGATTAGTACGTAATGATACTCTATCCTTATGGAAAATCAAAAGGGCTCTACTGCCATAAGGGCCTGCAACTCAGAAACCCTTCTTGCAGAAGTAATAGCCAACAAAAAAGCAGTCTTCCATGACAAGTATTTTAACTCAGCAGTAGCCGCAGGCTCAAAAGGTTGTAGAGTAAGTTTTTCCAACACAAAATTGAGATCCCAAGCAGGAGTAGGAGCTCTCCGTGGGGGTCTTATATTCTTTGCCCCTCTAAGAAACTGCTTGAACAAAGGATGCGAAAACAATGGTGGGTCACAATCATAGTGAGCTGAAATTGCTGCAGCATGAATTTTAATGGAAGAGAAGGACAAACCTTTGTCCAATAACTCAGTAAGATATTGAAGAGCCACACTCAAATTAGGCTCAGAAATCTCCAAATTCTTTGCTGCACTCCAAAATAAAAATCTCTTCCATTTTTCTGCGTACACTTTCCTTGTACTAGGTCTTCTGGCTTCCATAATCACATTTAAAACTTGTTGAGGAAGTTGAGACCTGCTGTGTTTCAAAACAGAATATGCCAGGCTGTTAGATGAAGAGATTGAAGCTTGACATTGAGCAGGTGACCGTCCCTCTGAGATAACAGGTGTGGAATCAAAGGTAAAGGCCATGGAGGCTTCCTTACCAGACTCCTTAGAAGTGGGTACCAGTGTTGCCGAGGCCAATCTGGAGCTATTAAAATCATCCTTGGCTTGTCTTGTCTGACCTTTAGGAGC
This sequence comes from Protopterus annectens, assembly GCF_019279795.1. Taxonomy (NCBI): domain Eukaryota; kingdom Metazoa; phylum Chordata; order Ceratodontiformes; family Protopteridae; genus Protopterus; species Protopterus annectens. The sequence continues at coordinate 687,462,790 of NC_056733.1, forward strand.
ACCTTTGGGAGAAGAGGCAGAGGTGGAAAGGCATACACATGAAGATTTTTCCAACTGAAAGAAAGAGCGTCCACTTTCCAAGCTGTGTGATGAAACCCCTTTGTGCAAAACTTTGGCAGCTGGTGGTTTAGTGGAGAAGCGAACAGATCTATGTCTGGAGTTCCCCATGACACTGTCAATTTCTGAAATACATGAAGATCCAGTTTCCACTCGTGGGGATCCATGATTTGCCTGCTTAACACATCTGCTAAGGAGTTCTGTGCTCCCGGCAGAAACCTTGCCTGAAGAGTTAGTTGCAAGCTGAGCGCAGTCTCCCATAAAATCATTGCTTGCCTGCATAGAGGATAAGAATGTGTTCCCCTTGTTTGTTGATGTACCACATGACAGTTGTGTTGTCTGTTAGAATCAACACCTGCCCAGGAAGAAGTAACTCCTTGAAAGCCATTAATGCAAACTGGACTGCTAACATCTCCTTCATGTTGATATGTAGATGCTGTAGTCTGGCAGGCCACTTGTCTTGTATCCACTTTCCATTTAGATGAGCTCCCCAAGCAATGTCCGAGGCATCTGTCGTTAAAATCTGACTCGCCTCTGGCCGGGTCACAGAGAGTCCCTTGTTTAGGTGACATTCCTGAGCCCACCACAAAAATTCTTTTGAATGCAAGGTATTATTTGAATGACAGTGTCCAAATCCTGGCAGTGCTGTGTCCACACATTTTGAGATACCATTGCAGCTTCCTCATATGCAGTTTGGCATTGGGAAGCACCAGAATACAAGATGCCATGAACCCTAAGGCTTGAAGGACTGTCCTTGCAGTCAGCCCGGACTGAAGAGATAGTTGATGGAAGTAACTGGAAAGATTCTTTTGTTTGTCCGGGGTTAAAAAGGCCATCTGGGCTGCTGTATTCAGTCTCACACCCAGAAAGCACATGTCTTGAGAGGGTACTAGACTGGACTTTATTTCGTTCACAGAATACCCTAGGCATCTTAGCACTGCTATGACATATTCCAGATGCTGTAGAAGGTCTTCCTTTTCTTGAGCCAGAATCAGGCAGTCGTCCAAGTAAGGATAGATTTGAATTCCTTTCAGCCTGAAGTAAGCTATCACTGGAGCCAGAACCTTTGTGAATACTCTGGGCGCAGTAGATAAGCCAAAGGGCAATGCAGAGAACTGATAATGAGAATTTCCAGCTCGAAAACGCAGATACTTCCTGCAACTTAGTCTTATAGGCACATGAAGGTAAGCTTCCTTGAGATCTAAAGTTACCATCCAATGATCTTTGCCCAGCAGAGGTAAAAGCTGTTGTAACGTCAACATCTTGAACTTGGGAATGTCCAGATAAGTGTTGAGGATAGACAAATCCAAAATTGGTCTCCACGTGTTCCCCTTCTTTGGAACTAGGAACAGGCGAGAATAAAATCCTAGGCCCTTTTCTGGTACAGGGACTGGCTGAATGGCCCCTATTTGGAGTAACAAAGAAATTTGCTTGTGAGCCTCCTTCCTTTGTGGAGGGGGAACGTCTGGCATGCCTTTGAAAGGGGGCAATGTATGGAAATAAAACCTGTAACCGTGGTGAATGATATCCAACACCCATCTGTCTTGAGTGATTAAATCCCAATTTTCTTTGAAAAGAGACAGTCTTCCTCCCAAAGGAGCTGCCAGACGAGAATCTACTGGCAGCTGAAAAGGCAGGTCATTGGGTCTGCTTACGAAAGGACTGACCCCTGCCCTCACCAGAAGTCTGAGCAGGTGAACCCCCTGTTCTAGGCCTAAAAGAACCTTGAGCTCTGCCCCTACCACGTCTAGACCTACCCCTAGACTGGGAATCATAAGCAGGATATGTCCATCCCTTAGTAGGCCAACTTCTACTAAACTTCGGTGGCTGCACCTGCAAAAAATCTTTAACAGTTTGCATAGACTTAGCTTTGTCCTCCATTTTCTTCAAAACTGCTTCCACAGGCGAACCAAATAACACATCAGACTGTAAAGGAGCATCCAAAATCCTAGTCTTAACATGCTCTGCTAAATTCTGATCCCTCAACCAGGCATGCCTGCGAAGAACAGAACTAGTGGCAGCCACCCTCGACGAGGCCTGCACAGCATCAAAACCACATTGCAAAGAATGCTTACCCACTTGTTCAGACACATGAACTAAATCCAGCAACTCTTTACACTCTATACCTTCCGCCAAAGCATCCACCTTAGATTTCAATTGTGAAAGGAGATAATTTTGATATTTTAGCATGTGAAACTGACAATTCAACGCTCTCATGGCTAAAGTGGAAGAAGTATACACTTTCTTTCCCCACCTATCCAAAGCCCTTGCCTCTTTATCAGTGGGAACAGGATTTTTAACAACAGAGGCCTTAACACCCTTAGGCCCCTGAGAAACAGTTTCCGGGTCTGCCCTAGGACTCTTAAACAGATACTTATGAGCTTCAGGCACCCTATAGTACCTATCAGGTTTAACAGCAGGAGGCAAAGAATCAGGGTTCAGGGAAGCCTCTGCAAAACATCTTCCACCACATTCAACACAGGAGGTATAGCTAAGGGCCTATGCTGGGGTAAAAATAAGAATTCCCTAAGCCTTTTCCTGGAATCAGAGTAATCTTGGCCTTCCCATTTAAAGTGCTCCCTCATGGAATGCAGAGTCTCTGAAAATGAGAAATCCTCAGGAGGAGAAGCTGTAGGAGTGGAATCATCCACATCAGAATCAGAATAAGGAGGATACTCCTGCAATTCTTCCGCAGAAGACTCAGAAGCCTCTGAACACCGTTCAAAACTCTCAAACTCAGGTTCCACCCTAGGCCTCTTATCAGGAGGGGGCATAGAGCCTCTAATCATAGTAATTAAATCTTCTGCCATTTTAAGCATATGTTTCTTAGGCACAGAACCTGAAGTGCTAGGAGAAGCCCCCACTGAAGCTGAACTTGGCCTACCTCTCAAAGAAGTTTTGGTAACAGAAGGAGAGGCTCTAACTACCTTGGGAAGAGAGGAAAGAACAGTAACCTGAGAAGCCCCCTCAGCCTGGCCTACCTCCTGAGAGGGCACATCCTGTAATAGTAAAGTCTCTGCCTGAGACTCCAAAGAAACTCCTGGCAAAACCTCTGGCTCCACTGAGCCTACTAAAGAACCGACGTCCGGGACTGCCGGTTCATCAACCCTAGGCTTTGCTGTTTTGTCCTTGCGCTTTTTGGACGAAGGCGCCGGAGCATCCGACGGCATTTTATAATTACAACGCTTCCCAAACACTAACCTGGCACAGTCTAACCTTCTCTTAATAGTGCGTTTGTTAAATCTAGCACAAGAGCGGCAACCAACAACGTCGTGCTCAGGCCCTAAACAAGGTATACACAAAGTATGGTAATCCCTATGAGGTATCTGCTTCCCACAAGAAATACAGTTATTCACTTTTTCTGACATCCGGTTAAATACTGAGGCAAGAAAAAACCAAAATGTTCCCCAACGGGGTACTTAGCCAACTTTGATTCGGTCTGAAACTCCGACTTCGGAAATATTTCAGAACGCCAACCTGCACTCGCAAAACTGCTTCTGCATCGGACCATGCGGCAAAAAAGACTGAGGATATGACGTCGGTCATGCGCATTAGTACCCTGACGTCCTGACGTCAGTCTAATGCGCCTTGACCGACGTCAGCCATATACTTTGGTATTCGGGCCGACTGGACAGCGGACTACCCAATGGTTAGGACTGCAGCAATGTGGAATGAAGAACATCTAGAGAGGGAAAGATGACAGAATGGGAAGATGCCAAGAATTTATTTGGACTGCAGGTTAGAGAGTGCCTTCCCTATCAGGGATTGATTATCAGCGTATAGGCAAATAGAAAGAAACAGGGGGTCCTAAATAAAAGACCAGCAGTAGAGTTATTAAAAGAATCTAGAACAGAAGTCACCATTAAAAAAGGAATAATTAGTACAGCATATACAAAATTGCATAACTATAAGAATCAATCAGAGGAGATTAGAAAGCATTGGGAAGAGAGACTGGATAAGCAATTCACAAAAACAATGGGAGGATATATGTATATCTCCAAATATGCAACAAAATCTAAAAGATGTAGGATTTTAGCCTGGAAATGTTTATATAGATATTTTTATACCCCAAGTAGACTCCAGAGAATTTTTCTGTCAGGCAGACAGTAAATGTTGGAGGTGTGAAGGGAAAGAAAGAGGTAATTGGGAACATAATTTCTGGGAGTGCAGTGAGTTGGTGGACTTTATGGATTCCCTGTGGGATGCACTGCTAGAGATGCTTGGTGGGCAGATTGGTCTGACAAGGGAAATGATTTTTCTGAGTTATGATACAGAATCGGAATTGCCTAGACATGCTAAGGTCTTGCTGTATCTAATAATGGCGGCTGCCAAAAAAGCAATTACTAGAAAATGGAAATCAAAATCTAAACCAACTATACTGGAAGTAGTGAATATAGTAACAGAGATAAAACAACTGGAACTGAGATCTTTAGAAAAGGGTACGAGCAAACTACACAGGAAAAATGGGAATTGTGGGAACAATACATACAAGGAGGAATGAGGTCTAAAAGGTGGAGGGACTTAAATGAGCTACGTAATGTTTGAGTGAGAAAATTTAGGTAGATTATAAGTGATGTATAATGTCTGCAACTGGGAGTGTGTCAGTATGGTTTGTGATGTAAAATGCTTGCGACTAGGATTGTGTCAGTATGGTTTGCTTTCATTTATATAAATGTATGATTGCCTATGTAGTAAGTAATAGTGATAGTTTAATAAAGATGTTTCTCGTTAAAAAAAAAAAGACAGAAATTGAATAATTTATGTAATATTGTTTAGGTTATATAATGCATAATATATGTGAAGTATAATGTTTATGTTAAAATAATTTGATTACCTTTATATGAATGTAAATTTGTTATTGTTACAAATGATAACTTGACAAAAGTATTTGAAAAGAATATTATTCTTTCAAATTTCTTCACTTATTTTTGTGTTATCTTATCACAATATCCATATTCTAACATATCCATGTTTATATGTTCTACCTTTTCCAAACCTTTCAATATTTTATTTTTACAGTAGACACTCAGTCAATTATTCAAACTAATTGGGACCTAGGGTAGTTCAGATAATCAAACATATAATTGAACCAGATAAAAAAACTTCTAAAATTTTGTTTTTGTTTTCTGAACACAAGAATACACTTTCCAACCATTCAGTGATTCCAGTGAACAATAAGGAATCTTTTTCACACACAAGCTGGCTATGTGCTAAAAAAAAAAAACATGCTCAAGTGAATACATATGTTTACATATTCAAACTTTATGATTTTTCCTACCTGAAAATTTTGGAAGGCTGGTTCAGATAATTGACATTTCGGATAATAGATGTTCAGATAATCAACTCTCCACTGTACATACTTCTTCCCATAACGTCTTTACTATAATACATTTAAAAAAAAACATGTTCTGCTGTTTCAAGTTCTCCAAAATGAATACACATTGTTTCTTGTTTTCTTTTAAAGGGCCTGTTAGCCTTGACAGGTAGTTTACCTAGTGATAATCTCCACACAAAATAAATATATTTTTACACCACATAAATCTTATTTTAATAGCTCTCTTCTTTTTTGTCTCTAAATGTTTCTAAGGAAATTTTAAATAATGTTTAAATAACATTATTTCCTACTTTTTCAGCTCTATTCACTGTTAACGTCCATAAGAATATTTTGATATTCATTTATTTCTTCATTCATATAATTTTTTATTCTTTTCCCTATCTCCATTTTTTCCCAAAACACTTATATTTATCATAAAAAATGTATTCTATCAGATTCTTGTTCTGTTTTTTTGTAACTTGTTAAGGCTTTATACAGCTTCAATTAAGTTGTATGAACAATTGGGTTTATTAACCCTAATCCTCCTCCATCTTCTTTTACATACAAAATCTCCCTTTTCACTGGATTCAGTCTGGATCCCCACATGAATAAAAATATCACAAATATTAACTTTTTCATAATTTGTCAGTATCATATATGTACTTGCTACATATGCTTACTTACCTAATAAAATCAAATTTATCAGATACTCTTTTTTTATGATAGCTTATATGAATTCTAGAATATGCATATGTCTCTTATTTCCTGAATAATTGTATCCCATTGTTTTCTGATATATTCAGTTTTTCCAAATACTATTCCTAATATATTTATAGTTCCTCTATTAAACTGTATATCTCCTATATTTCCCATGAATCCCAAACCGTTACTTTTATCTTCATTTATACCTAAGCCAATTGTCTTTAACTCTTTCATTAACTTTTTGTCTCACCCATCTCTTCTTTGATTATAGTAATTAATACTATGTCATCTGCATATGTAATTATTATTGGTAATCATATTTTCCTATCTTATATCCTGCCATATTTATTGTTCTATTTATTTTGTTAACAATTACATTCATAACTAAACCAAATATGATACTACTCACTGGGCATCCTTATATTATTCTACATCCTATTTTGATTTTTAACTAAAAACTATTCTTATATTTCTTTCATATGCAGACTTAATTGCTTTAGCTATTCTGTTACTTATGTTATAAGCCCCTAATATGTTCCATAAAGCTTCATACTGTATTTTATCAAACACCTTACTTAGATCTCCTACCATAATTTAAGCTTCTACCTTTTTATTCACAATATCATCTATTACTTCTTTTACTACCCATAATAATTCTGGACTTCATTTCCCTTTTCTACCAAATACTGTCTGTTCTGTTCAAGCAACTTATCTACTTTATGTTGTAGTCTTTTTGTTATAATTCTCATAAATGTCTTATAATCTGTAGTATTCAATAGTACTGGTCTCCAGTTTTTATATCATCTTTATCTCTTTTTTACCATATAAATTTCATAATTCACATACATATCTGTTTATTTATTATGCCTTTCCTTAACTATTCATTTAATACCCCCACAAAAAGGATTTTTTGCCATTTTTCCATATCATTATACATATGATATTCAATACCATCTAGTCCTGTAGCTGTATCCATATTAATATCTTCACTTAGTTTAACTATCCAGTTCTTCTTTACTTTAGTTTCCTTTTTTATAAAATTCTGTGTTATATACTTTTTAATCATATTACATATTCCGTTTTGTGTTATTATTGTTTCTGCTTCATTGTTCTTTAATTCTCTTGTTATTCTTTTGTTCTCTTTTACTAGTTTATTCAAGTAAGATGCTATTTCTTCCTGTCTTCCTTGTAAACAATATCTTTGTTTATGCAACAGTCTTTTAATCTTCTCTTGGTTTATATCATATATTTCTTTTTCTTTCTCAAAAAAGATTATCTTATCTGTCATTATTTCTTTAAAAACTTAAGTCAATTGTGTATATTTTCTCTTTTCATTATGGCACTGGCATTCCAAAAATAATTTTTTGTATTTTCCTTTAAATCTTATCTACCAACTTGTCAAATTTTTTATAAAATATTCTCGAACCTGTATTGTCTTTCCATAATTTGCTTATTTCTTTTCTGTTGTCTTTAAATCTTTCTCATTAAGCCATTTAACACATTTGCCTATTTTTATGTATCCTTCTTTCTCATACACCTCTACCCATATACCTATATGATCTGAAAAAAAACTGTCTTTTTTAACCCTTTTTGCAATATTTTGAAACGGATATTAAAAAAATTACAGTTGTGTACACCTACCATAAATGTAGATGTTCGAGTGTCTTCACTGTTGCAGTCATAACTGAAGGGTGTTCCTGCCGGCAGGCAGCCTGAGGTCGGCCAGAATTCCAAAGTCTGGGTCCGGCGTCGGCTGTACTAGCAAGTACCCTGACGTCAGAACGCAGAGGTATAAAGCTGACAGCCGATGCCATCTTCTCCAGCCTTTCTTGCCCCAGATGTCAGAAGTCCCCCAAAGTAACCAAAAGATGTCCAAAAAGGAAACACAAATACACCACAAAAGAAGAGGAAGATAGAACAAGCAAAAAATAAGAGGGGATTGCTGGGAGGGAAACACCGACTGCAACAGTGAAGACACTCGAACATCTACATTTATGGTAGGTGTACACAACTGTACTATGTTCTTCGTGTTTCACTGTTGCAGTCATAACTGTAGGGTGGAATCCCAAAGCTGTGATGAGGGAGGAGGTTATGCAGAAGAAGGGGCAGCCAGAAGACCCTGCAAGACAGCAGAGGCAAAACCTGCCCTAGACTTAGAATACAAAGGGAGATTATAGTGCTTAGAAAAAGTATGCACTGAACTCCAAGTGGCAGCTTTCAAAATGTCCTTGGTAGGAACTCCTCTGAGAAAAGCTGCTGAAGTGGCAGCTGCTCTAGTAGAATGACTTCTAACAGTACCTGGAATTTGCTTCCCAAAGTGAGAGTAACAAAACCTTATCCCATGAGCAATCCATTTGGAAATAGTTTGTTTAGAAATAGCCTTGCCTAGAGAACTGGAGGCATAAGAGATAAGCAACTAATCAGATTTCCTGAAATCTTTAGTTCTGTCCAGGTAAAACCGTAGTTGTCTGTGTACGTCCAATAAATGTAAAATCCTTTCCCCTTTGTTTTGAGGATTTGGAAAGAAAGTAGGAAGGTGAATAGTCTGATTTAAAGCCACTTTAGAAATCACCTTAGGTATAAATGTAGGATTGGTCCTCAAGGCAACTCTGTCTTGGTGGAAAATAAGGTATGGTTCCACAGCCATGAGAGCTTGCAACTCTGACACCCTTCTAGCAGAAGTCAAAGCTAATAAAATAGCTGTCTTCCAGGATAAGAACTTGACATCCGAAGCAGCAGCAGGCTCAAAGGGAGGTAAAGTTAGTTTCTCCAAAACATAATTAAGATCCCAAGCAGGAACAGGAGGAGTTCTGGGAGGTCTTAAATTCTTAGCCCCTCTCAAGAATTGTCTCACCAGCTGGTGAGAGAAGATGGGGGGATCAGTGTTGTAATGAGCCGAGATAGCAGAAGCATGGATTTTAATGGAAGAAAAGGAGAGGCCTTTAAGCAAAAGGTCTGAGAGGTAAAGTAAAATGGAAGAAATGTCAGGCAAAAGAGGATGAGAACCTCGATCCCGCATCCAAATACAAAATCTTTTTCATTTAGAAGCATAATATTTTCTAGTGCTAGGGCGTCTAGCTTCTAAGAGAACATCCAAAACTTGTTTGGGAAAAGCAGAAGGAATCAAAGGCCCTTGTAGAGCCAAGCTGCCAGGCAAAGAGTCTTGATTTGAGAGTGTAGCATCTGACCCTGATGCTGGGACAGAAGTGAAGGAAACAGAGGCAGAATCCATGGAGGTTCCAAGAACAGGTGTCTTAAAGTTGGATACCAAAACTGCCGAAGCCAATTTGGAGCTATCAAAATGATAATCTTGGGTTTGTCCTGTTTTATTTTCAGTAACACCCGAGGCAGAAGAGGAAGAGGAGGGAAGGCATATCCCGAAAGATTCCTCCAGCTGCAGGGCATCCACTTTCCAAGCTGTTTTGTGGAAGGACCTGGTGCAAAAGAGAGGCAGCTGATGATTGAGATGAGATGCAAACAGATCTATCCGAGGGCAACCCCAAACTGCCGTAATCCTGCTGAATAAGCTGGGGTCCAGCATCCATTCGTGAGGATCCAAAAGATTTCTGCTTAGGCTGTCTGCTAAGAGATTCTGTTTTCCTGGAATGAATTGTGCTTGAAGATGCAGATTCAGATTTAGAGCTGTGTCCCATAAACTCATGGCTAGTCTGCAAAGGGGGTATGAATGAGAGCCCCCCTGCTTGTTTATATACCACATGACTGTGGTATTGTCTGTGCGAATCAGAAGATGGCCTGGTTGCAAAAGACTCTGGAAGGCTAGAAGAGCATTTTGGACTGCTAACATTTCCTTCAAGTTGATGTGCCAGGGAAGATGCTTCTTTGTCCAATAGCCCTGCTGGCAATTGTTTAGGTAATGAGCTCCCCAAGCATAATCCGAGGCATCTGTGGTTATGATCTGAGCAGGATGAGGTAGACTAAAGGAATTCCCTTCGTTTAAAGCACAAGCCCTGGACCACCAGAGGAACTCTTTTTGGAGGCAGGGAATCAGAGGTATCATTGTTTCCAGGCTGTGGTAATGCTGAGACCATACACTCTTTAGGTACCATTGAAGTTTTCTCATATGAAGCCTTGCATTTGGGATCAACAGGATGCAAGAGGCCATGTAGCCCAATGTCTGCAGGAATTTCCTTGCAGTGAGCTGAGTTAAAGTAGCCAATGTCTTGAAAATTGATGCCAGCTGTACTTGCATTTCTGGAGTAAGGAAGGCCCTTTGTAAGCTTGTGTTTAGAAGAGCTCCCAAAAAGATAATTTGTTGAGAGGGGATCAAATGTGACTTTTTTGTGTTCACTGAAAATCCCAGAAGTAGGAGAAGACGCTGAACAAACTGCAGATGTTGAAGTAAAAGATCCTTGCTGTCCGCCTGAATAAGGCAGTCGTCCAGATAGGGGTAAATTTGAATCCCTTGGAATCTGCAATAAGCTACTACTGGAGTCAGACACTTGGTAAAGACTCTGGGCGCAGTAGATAAGCCAAAGGGCAGTACAGAGAATTGAAAGTGTCTCGAACCTGCCTTGAATCTGAGGTATTTTTTGCGTTCCTGTCTGATGGGAATGTGTAAATAGGCTTCCTTCAGGTCCAATGTCACCATCCAAGTATCCTGGGAGAGCATGGGAAGAAGTTGTTGCAGAGTAAGCATCTTGAATTTTGGAATCTCCAGAAAGGTATTTAATACTGAGAGGTCCAGAATAGGTCTCCATGAGTTTTGTTTCCTTGGGACCAGAAATAGTCTTGAGTAAAAACCTTTTCCCATCTCTGGAAGTGGAACAGGTTCTATGGCTCTCATGGCCAATAAAGCGTCCACTTGATTTAAGGCCTCTGACCATTGATGTTTTGGCAGATCCGCCAACCCAAGACCTTGGCAGAGTATGAAAGTGGAATTTGTAGCCTCTTAAAATCACGTCTAAAACCCATTTGTCCTGGGTAATATGAGTCCAATTTTGGTAGAAAAGAGAAAGTTTTCCTCCGAGAGGGGCTTCCAGGCAAGGAGGACCTGTAGCCCAACGGAGAGAGTCATTGGGTCTGCTTCTTTTGAGATTGAGGTCTGTCTTCTCCCCTTCTAGGTGAAGAAGCAGTCCATTGTCTTGATCTGTAAGAGGCCTGAGCCTGCGCCCGACCTCTGGAGCGTCTATATCTTCCCCTTTGAGGCCTGTCAGACGTGGGAAAGGACCAATTTTTGGAGGGCCAATTTCTAGAAAATCTAGGAGGCTGAACTTGTAAAAAATCTTTGACAGTCTGCATAGATTTTGCTTTTTCTTCCATCTTTTTAATAATCTCCTCAGCCTTGGATCCAAATAAAACATCATGCTGAACAGGGGCATCTAACAGTTTAGCCTTAACCTGCTCAGGTAAATTCTGCTCACGAAGCCAAGCATGTCTCCTGATAACAGTACCAGAGGCTGCGGCCCTGCAAGAAACTTCCAAGGCATCAAAACCACAATGTAAACTATGTTTGCTAACTTGTTCAGTTGCATGCAATACATCCTGAAATTCCTTGTCCTCTGCACATGCAGGAAAGGTAGAGAGCCTTTGCTTTAAAACAGACAAAAGAAATTGCTGATATTTGAACATGTGAAACTGGCAATTTAAAGTTCTAATAGAAAGAGTAGCAGAAGTGTAAACCTTTTTGCCCCACCTGTCCAAGGCACGAGAATCCTTTTCAGAGGGAATAGGATTTTTAGATGAAGCGGCCTTAGCAGCCCTAGAACCCTAAGAAATGGTTTCCGGATCAGCAGAAGGGTTCTTAAATAAGAATTGATGGGAGTCAGTCTATCAGGCTTAGAAGGAGCAGGCGGCAAGGAATCAGGATTCAGGTTAGCTTCAGAAAAAGCATCATCCACAATATCAAGTACAGGAGGAATAGCCAAAGGTCTGTGTTGAGGGAGAAGGAGAAATTCCCTAAGTCTCTTCTTGGAAGCAGAATAATCCTGACCTTCCCAATGAAAATGCTCCCTCATCTCATGTAAGGTTTCCCCAAAAGAGAAATCTTCAGGGGGAGAAGCAGAGGGAATAGAGTCCTCTGCATCAGAATCCTCATAAGGAGGAAAAGAATAATCCTGGTCAGAGGAAGAGACAGAAGACACAGAAGCCTGATCAGATGAATCATAAGGAATATCCTGTCTAGACCTTTTTTCTGGAGGAGTGTGAGAACCCCTAATCATTGTCAGTAAATCTTCAGCCATCCGTAGTAATTGCTTCTGGGACTTGGGAGCTGTATCAGAGGAAGCTTGAGAAGAAACCCTTGGTTTAACAGGAGTCTTTGACTTTGCCTTTGTCTTTGTAGAAATAGTGATATGAGAAGGCCTGAAAACCCCCTCAGAAGCCGGTACCTGCACAGCGGTTCCGGATCCATCTGAAGGAGCGACGTCCGAAGATCCTGCAGCAGATAAAATACTAGGCCTAGAAGGCTCCCCATGGGAGTCCGTGTTGGCCATCGGTTCCGAAGTGGTGGACGACAGGGGCTGCAAAAGCACCTCACTGACGACCGCCAAATCCGAAGCTGGCTCCGGCTGCAAAGTATCTTGTTTGGACCTCGGAGGCCTATCCTTGTCCTTGCGTTTCTTTTGAATTCCGGTTGTCGGTAAAGTATCCGACGACATCCTATAATTGAATCGTCTACCGAAATAATTCAAGGCCCAATCGTACCTACGCTTGATAGTGCGAGAATTAAACCTGGCACAGAACCGACAGCAAGAAACGTCGTGGTCAGGGCCTAAGCAAGGTAGACAGTAAGAGTGGAAATCTTTATGAGGTATTTGTTTTCCACACGATATACAATTATTAACTTTTTCTGACATAGGAGGAGCAAGAAAAAAAGTTTCCCCAATGGGGTACTTAGCTTGAGAAGAGAAGTAGAAAACTTCGGACCGACGACAATCAAAGCACGTTGTCCTGAATGTGCCAACTAATGACTTGCGAGCTGCTTTCCACCGCACGGCAAGAAAGACTGGAGAAGATGGCGTCGACTGTCAGCTTTATACCTCTGCGTTCTGACGTCAGGGTACTTGCTGGTACAGCCGACGCCGGACCCAGACTTTGGAATTCTGGCCGACCTCGGGCTGCCTGCCGGCAGGAACACCCTACAGTTATGACTGCAACAGTGAAACACGAAGAACATCAGTTAATTTCTCTTTTAATTTCTCACTGTTTATAAGCCCAACGTTTTGTTACCACATATGTATAACTTTCCACTTTTCATTATCTCATATATCATTACTATTTTTCTTTCTACTCTTCAATTACAATTAAAGCCTCCCACTAATATATCCATATTAACACCTACATAATTTAGAATTTTTTAAACATTATTTCTCTTTCTTTCTTTGTAACATAAGCATATAAGGCAATAATTCTATAAGCCTTTGTTTTCCATCTTTAGTCTAGTACCGTTATTCCTCCTAATTTGACTACTGTAAAATCTAAGATTTTAATATTTTCTTTACATAATATACCTGTTCCTGAACATGTGTCTTTTCCCATAATCCAAAAAACTGTTCCACCCCACAAAACTTCAGTTTGTAATTTTTCTTCTTCTTCTTCTGTCAGAATTCTGGTATCTTCCAATATGTTGATGTGCATATCCATTGAAGCACACCATTGTAAAATACCTATTGTTCTTTTGATATTCTTCCTATTTTCATTTAAAGCTAAAATATTCAGCTTTTAAATGATGTTGGTGTTATTCTCATCTCATCCTTTACCTTTATTTATTCTCTTTCACAATTATGCTTTTACATTTTCATTTCCTCTCTTTTACCCTTTTGCCTATGGAATGTTTCCTTCCTCTCACTACTTGCCAATTTACATATTCTTCTTCACTTGTATCGAGCACCTCTTCTCTGTGTTTTGCCTCTATTATATTTTGTCCTGTTTTTCTTGTTCCTTTTTCTACATTTTTATTAAGCACTAAATCCTGTATGCCTTCTTTTTCTACAATTTCCAAATTTTCTTCACAAGCTATCCATGTATAAGTTTTTTTCCACATTTTTTACATTTCATACCACATTTCTTTGCTTCATGCCCTGCTTTGCCACAAATAACACATTTTCGTTTATCACTTTCACTAATCAAGTTATCACTTTTTTCACAAAAAAAAACATGTTTTAGGTTGCCCACTATACTTAACAAAGCCTCTGTTACCATTCACATTAATCACACTAGGAATATGCACAACATTATCACACTATATTTTCAAAATAATACCACATTCCCAACCCCCAGTCCATAAACCTCTTTTATTATATAAATTTGTTGTATCCAACACATCTTTGCATGCTGTTTTTAGATGTTCTTTCAGTTCATCTTTTTCAACACACATTCTAAATTCTATCATAACTCTTTTGTCTCTCTATGAAATGCCTGTACTACATATTCAGTCCAATGATTACAGTTATTTTTTTTTTTTTTCTAGGACATTTTCCATACATTGTCCTGATTCAAAAATATATATCACAGTACATCTCTTTACTGATAAGAATAAAAGCTCTTACTTCCTTGAGTGAAACACCCAGTGGCACAATTATAATGTCCCATACCTTATACCTGTCCAGTCCTTTTTCTTTCTTACCGCTTACTTTTATTACATATTTTTTCTCTTCCTTCATCTCTTTGTTTTTTCTTTCTCCCTCTTTCACTGTCTGTGCGTATGATGTTTTTTCTTTTTATGTCCTCTGCAACCTTCTCTTCTTCTATCTTCTCTATAATCTCTCCCTCCCCCTCGATGCCACCACTTCATTGTCCAGCTCAGTTTGATCAATCATTTCTTTTAAATAAACATCCCACAACCCTCCAGATTGGAGGGTTGTAAAAATACATTCCTGCTGACTCTCTCCTTCTCCCTTGAACAGCTTTTCCTGAAATATATCTTCCGAAACTGGAACCACTCCACTGACCTTATTTACTGCTCCTTTCTCCTCCGATTATCAATGATTTCTCCATTTCCTTTGTTTTATTTAGCTGCCTTTCTTGTAATGGCTCAGCCATCTCAATACTCATCTTCTCCTTCTCCATTCTTACATTTTCTTCGGTCACACCTGCCATGCTTCCTCTCTTGTTTCTCTGGGCTACCTACACACCTGGAATGGAAACAGGAAGTAGGACACAGCACCAACAATAATGTCCCCATACTCTATGAGCAGGGAATGTTCCATTGTATCCCAGACAATCTAGTAGTCTTCCCTGAAGAGAGGCTACTAGCCGAGTTGCACTAATTTGGTCAACAAAGGATAAAAAAAAAAAAAATCTTTATCATTTAATAAAAAGATAACAGTACTGGTCTGGGACCCATTTCAACCATGATCCAGACCACAGGTACTGTATATATATCATCATATTTCCATACAGTGGCAAGATATTTCAATAAAATAAACTTTTAACAAATTTGCAATCCTTTACATATATATCCAATTATAACAAACTTATGAGTTTTATCACAAGAGTATAGCAAAGCTAAGGAGAACCTTAACATCCATGTCAAGTACACATAGTATGGTAGTAATGATCATAGCGATGCAATAGTAAGTCCTTATGGTACAAAGAGCTTTATCTGCTCCTTACATTACCAGTTACAGAAAACAGTTTACAGCTTTGAAAACAATAAAACACTTCAGCACCCATGCAGACATCAGGCAAAAGTGAAAAGTCTGTTTAATGAACAAAAGCCTTTAAAAGCTATTACAGACTTCACTCTGCCAAACTGTGTGTGCGTGTGTGTGTGTGTGTGTGTGTGTGTGTGTGCGTGCATGTGAAAGAGAGAGAGAGAGAGATGGTGACGTGTATAACAACTTTTAAAGCTGTGAAGTTGCTTTGGATGCTGTTCTGTGGTGACCACAGCTACTCTCTAGCACAAGACTAGAACTTAGCAGTGTTGAGAGTTGTTTAACAAAACTTTGTTAAGCATTTTTCTTACATCAGAAAGGTACTTAAAAAAGTTGTCTTTTTCTAAATTCAGAACATAGCTGCTGTTCTCAGTACTGGTCTGGGACCCAATTCAACCATGATCCAGACAGTGGTGAGATATTTCAATAAAATAAACATTTAACAAATTTACAATCATATATGTATGTGTGTATATATATATATATAATCTCCAGTCATAACAAACTTACAGGTTTCACCACAAGAGCATAGCAAAGCTAAGGAGAACCTTAAATCCACGCCGTGTACACAAGTACACACAGTACTCTGGTAATGATCACAGAGACACAATAATAATTCCTTACAGTACTTGGTGCTTTATCTGCTCCTTATATTACCAGTTACAGAAAAAAAGTGCAAGAAAGCAAAATGTTTTACAGCTTTGAACTTTGTAAAACACTTAGTAGCAGCCATGCAGACAATGGGCAAAAGTGAAATGTCTTTAATGAACAACTGGCTTTAAAAGTTATTACAGACCTCACTCTGCCAAACTGTGTGTGTGTGTGTGTGTGTGTGTGTGTGTGTGTGTGTGTGTGTGTGTGTGTGTGTGTGTGTGTGTGTGTGTGTGTGTGTGTGTGTGTAACAGAGAGAGAGAGAGACTGAAAGACACACAGAGAGATAGTGATGTGTATAACATTTTTTAAAGCTGTGAATCTGCTTTGGGTGCTGTTCTGTGGTGATCATAGTTATTCTTTAGCACAAGACTAGAGCTTAATATTGCTGAGAGTTGCTTAGAAAACTTTAAGCATTTTTCTTACATCAGAAAGATACTTAAAAAAGTTGTCTTTTTCCAAATTAACAGCATAGCTGCTGTGCTCCAAGCACTACAGATTAAGTCTACAATAACATTTTTGAATAAAAATATATGAACAGAGATTGAAGAGTTAAATTATTCATAACATTACAGATGTCAATCTTCTAAGAATTCAGAAATGTTAACTTGCAGAGCATGGGGAGAGGTTGCAAAGGTAAAAGCAGGAGAAAAGTAAGAAGATAAGGGGTAAAGAATATCCTAGGTCTGAGGATGAATCTGAAGAAATAGACACCTGGTAGGATGAATCATAGTCTGCATCCTGTCTAGGCCTTTTATCAGGAGGGGGATGTGAACCCCTGATCAGAGTGATTAGGTCTTCGGCCATTTTGAGCATTTGTTTCTTAGGCATAGAGTCCTGTCCTGGAGAATGCTGTTTCTTTGTTTTTAAAGGAGTCTTAGATTTAGCAGAGGGTTTAATGCTTAACTGAGTAGGTCTGAAGACACCCTCTGAAACTGCGGGTTGCTCAGCTACTCCGGATCCCTCTGTAGGGTTAGTCTCCGTAGGCTGAAAAACTTGTGTGTCCGAAGGCCCAGCCATCTCCACGTGGGAGTCGGAGGTGGCCTGTGGTTCTGCAGAAGCGGTCATCAGGGGCTGCGAAGGCGCCTCGTTGAAAACCGGAGAACCGGCGACTGGCCTAGAAGAGGCTTCGTCGTCAGTTTTGGGCCTCGGATGCCTGTCCTTATCTTTGCGCTTTTTATGTATACCGGTCGTCGGAAGTTCCGATGGCATGGTGTAATTGAATTTTCTGCCGAAATAATGTCGGGCAAAATCAAACCGACGTTTAATAGTGCGCTTGTTAAACCTAGCACAAAACCGACAACCAGTGACATTGTGGTCTGGGCCTTGGCATGGGATACAACAGGAATGGAAATCCTTATCAGGTATTTGCTTCCCACAAGAAATACAATTATTAACTTTTACTGACATCGGTCTGAGGCAAGAAAAAGTTTCCCCAAAGGGGTACTTAGCTTTGTAGAACACTTCGGTTCTGGATTCGGAATGAAAATCTCAGGAGTCGGCCAACCGGCACTTGCGAACTGCTTTTGCTTCGGGCACCGCGCAGCAAGAAAGACTGAAGAAAATGGCATTGGCTGCATCTTTTATACCCCTGCCGCACTGACGTCAGGGAGGAGGTGACAGCAACCGATGCCGGACCAAGACTTTGGAACACAGGCCGACTGGGGAACCGCCTGACGGCAGGATAACCCAAGTGTAATGACTGCAGCAGTGTAACACGATGAACATGTGAGAGTTGAAATAAAAGCACAAAAATCAAAGAGTAGCAAAGCAGAGTGACTATAAAAATGGTATGGGGATATGTTGTGTACAGTAGGAAAGTGGCAGAAAGAGGGTTTAGTATGTGTTAAACAGACGGTAGCTAACATCCAGTTTACAGGAAAAAGCAAACTGAAGTAAATAGGAACTGAAGTAGAAAACAAAAGAACAATATGCACACATACAAACTATGCAGACAAAAGATTATCAAACACCCAAGGCAAATTCTAAAAGGGAGATGGCATGAGAGAGTCTATAGCACAGATGACCTTTCCTTTGCAGATCTATTGTTATAATGAGCACCTCACCCAAATGTTCTAACTTCAAAAGTCATCTGTAAAGTTAAGCCCTTAATCAAGGGAAGCATGCTGATACAAAATTAATGAAGCTAAAATAAGGGCAATAATGGTAAATTATGTACCCACACAATAATTGGTTCAGCAATATCCTTATTTATGGGGACATGATAAAATGAAGTATTTAGGAGTATGGATTAAAATTATTCTGGTGTGGCACCTACAGATATGTGGGAAGAGACTAAACAAAAGATACTATTAAAACTGAGAAACTGGAAGGTTTGTTATATGGCTATATATAGTAATATACAAGCAGTCAAAATGTTTTTAGTCCTTTTAGTCTTAAACACAAGTCAGGCATATTTTTATCAATCACAGGAGAAGTTTTGGATACAACTAATAAAGAGCTGAAAGACTATCTGGGAGGGGAAGATGGCAAGAGTCAAGTGGGATAAGCTGATTCTTCCAGTAGAACAGGGCGGATTGGGATTACCTAATTTGAAGTGGTATTTCAGAGCTACACAGTTAAGGCTCGTATACACAGCACAAGCAGAAAACTATAATTCAAAGTGGAACGGGATGATGCTGAAACAGGTGGGAAGCACAAGAAGCAAGGAGAGACTGGGATTTTTGGATGCAGGCCTTTAAGGAGGATAACAATCATACAGAATATTATAGCCATAAAATAGCATAAAGTATTCTAAGAACTAAGCCGACATAGGAAAGGAGATTCTGCCAATAGGGATGACTGCAATTAGGGATACAGAAAATAGGCAAGAGAGGGCTGGAATTTATTGGAGAAAACTGGCAAAGGAACCAAGGTATTGGGAGCAAATAATTAGGGAGGGAAGGATGACAGAATGAGAAGATGCCAATAATTTATTTGGACTGCAGGTTACAGACTGCCTTCCCTATCAAGGATTGATATCAGAGTATAGGCAAAGAGAAAGAAATTGGGTGGTCCTAAACAAAAGACCAGCACTGGTAAAAAAATTTTTAGAATCTAGAACAGAAGCTGCTATTAAAAATGGAATAATTAGTACAGCATATAAAATATAGCATGATAACTATAAGAATCTATCAGAGGAGGTTAGAAGGGATTGGGAAGAAAGACTGGATAAGCAATTCACAAAGAAACAATGGGAGGATATATGTATGTCTCCCAAATATACAACAAAATCTAGAAGATTTAGGATTTTTGCTTGGAAATGTTTACATATATATTTTCATACCCCAAGTAGACTCCAGGGAATTTTTCCTCAGGGTAGACGGCAAAATTTGGAGGTATGATGGGGAGAAAGAATTAGGAACATGTTTTCTGGCAGTGCAGTGAGTTGGTGGACTTTATGGATTCCCTGTAGGATGCACTGTCGGAGATGCTGGGTGGGCATACTGGTGTGACGAGGGAGATGATTTTTCTGAGCTCTGATACAGAATCGGAATTGCCTAGACATGGCAAGGCCTTGCTGCCTTTAATTATGGTGGCTGACAAAAAAGCAATTTCTAGAAAATGGAAATCAAAATCTAAA
Organism: Protopterus annectens; assembly: GCF_019279795.1. Lineage (NCBI taxonomy): Eukaryota > Metazoa > Chordata > Ceratodontiformes > Protopteridae > Protopterus > Protopterus annectens. The sequence goes on from NC_056733.1 coordinate 687,482,711, forward strand.
CCAACTATATTTGAATACAGTAACAGAGATAAAACAACTGGAACCAAGATGGTTATAGAAAGGTAGGAGCAAACTATATAGGAAAAAAATGGGAATTGTGGGAACAGCACATACAGGGGAGAAATGAGGTTTAAAAGAAGCCAGGACTCAAATGAGCTATGTAATGTTTGAAAGAAAATGATTGGGTAGATCATAAGAGATGTATAATGTTTGCATCTGAGAGTGTGTCAGTATGGTTTGTGATGTAAAATGTTTGCAACTAGGATTGTGTCGGTGTGGTTTGTTTTCATTTATATAAATGTACGACTGCTTATGTCGTAAGTGATGACTTAATAAAGATGTTTCTTGGTTAAAAAAAGGGTCAGGAATTGAATTTATGTAATGTTGCTTAGGTTATATGATATATATCAATATATGTGAAGCATAATATTTGTTAATTTAACTTATTAATACAGTTTGATTACTTATATATAAATGTAAATGTGCCTTTCTCACAAGTGGTAATTCAATAAAGGTGTTTAAAAAAAAAATCAAGGGAAGTATGTCTAGAAAGTAAAACTAAAGACCATGTTGGAGATCAGGGAAACTATCAAATCACACAAGCTTTTGTATACAACTTATGAGTGTGTAAGGGTCCTGGCCAGTTTTACAAAGCTGCTTGACTAAACAAAGCAAGAATACATTTTAACACAGGCCAAGGGAGCAAGCTGCATTTATTTTGATACAAACGTTTAGCAGTACAGCAAAGCAATTTTAACTTTATCAACCTTGAAATTATGAATCCAGCCAAATACAGCAGTAGTGGTACTCCGGATATCTGCTGTCAAGAAATGGCAAATGCCACTGGCAATCCAGCATACCTGTGCCTTTTGAACTGAAAGAATAGCTGCTGAAACACAACTGCCAGTGAAGAGATGCATGCAAGGGTAGGTAAACTAGAAGATAATATTCTATTATGAAAATGTTATGTTAATGCAAACAGAGGAAGCAGTCTGTTCATGCAATACAACTGCGTACATTCTGTTAGATTAATAAAAGTGAAGACAAATGAAGCAACAGTTTGTGTTGAAAGACCATGACTGCAAAATCATATTACATGATGTAACAGGAAATTATTAAGTAACACTGTCCTAGCGTGAGGCATCACTTCAAACATGTACGTAATTAAGGCAAAAAAATGATTCAGACAAAAAAATATAAGAAAGATGCCACAAATGCAGTTATTTACTTGTTTTTGTATTTATTAACGAGGGCTGGGCACTGACCCAAGACTCAGTTTGGGAGCAGTATATGGGTGCTGACTTGTCTAAACATGGGCTAAACTCTTGGCTAGGCTTATAAGGGCCTTAATGCCAATAGCCTAGTAACTTCCTATGATCCTACGATTTGTGTTTGTGTGCGCTTTATATTTAATTATGTTTTGTTAAATAAATTAGCCCTATAGGGCAGATCTCATTTTCTAAGGCAGCCCATATATGACGACTAAGCAGATAATCAGTGCAGTGTTAATGCCACATCACTCAGATACTAGTAGAATTAGTTGAACAGTTAAGCAGTTGTATCAGAAAACAAAAACACTAATATATATAACACGTTTGTTGTACATGCATTTGCAGCTGTCCTAGTTATAGCAACAGAAATACAGCATCAAGAAAGATCACAATCCTGGTAAAGTAGGACACAGCACAAGACTGAAGATTATGAAGTCTGGGTTAATACAGCTATAATAAGAAGGTGTATCAAAACAGAAAAAGTACAGTTGTGTACACTTACTATAAATGTAGATGTTCGAGTGTATTCACTGTTGCAGTCATTACATTTGGGTAATCTGCTGGCAGGTTGCCCTCAGTCGGCCTGAATTCCAAAGTCTTGGGTCCTGCGTCGGTTGCTGTCTTCTCTTCCATGACGTCAGGTCGTCAGGGGTATAAAACATGCAGCCGACACCATTTTCTTTAGTTTTTCTTGCCCCCGATGTCAGGTGCCCCCAAAAAGGTAGCAATATTATATATATATATATATATATATATATATATACTTGCATCAATATAAACTTTACCTTCATCTACAAGCAAATACACCACATAGGTTGTAGAAGATACAGAAGGAAATATGAACTGTAGAATGATAGGGGGATGGCGGGAGGGTAACCTACAGTGAATACACTCGAACATCTACATTTATGGTAAGTGTACACAACTGTACTATGTTCTTCGTGTTTCACTGTTGCAGTCATATTTGAGTAGAATCCCAAAGCTATGGTTGGGAAGCTGGAGCTAAACAGCATTAGTTGCAGCACTGCAGTGGCAAAGCCTGCCCTGGACTGGAGAGGCAAATGGTAATGCTTTGTAAAGGTGTGAACAGAACTCCAAGTAGCAGCCTCCACAATGTCTTTGGTTGTTACTCCTCTGAGAAAGGCTGCCGAAGTAGCTGCAGCTCTGGTGGAATGAGACCTAATGCCCTTCATGCACAGGTTTACCATGGTGTAAGTAGCAGAAACTGATGCAGTGGCTTATCCACTTTGAAACTGTCTGCTTTGAAATAGCCTTTCCCTCTGATCATGCAGCATATGACACTAGTAATTGCTCAGTTTTTCTTAGAGCTTTTGTCCTGCTGAAGTAGAATCTTAGCTGTGTATGTCCAAGGAATGCAGAATTCTCTCCCCTTTGTTCTGCGGATTTGGATAAAAAAGTTGGCAGATGAATTGTTTGGTTAAGAGCCACAATGGAAACCACCTTAGGCATAAAAGTAGGATTTGTCCTCAGAGACACCCTGTCTGGGTGAAATATGATAAAAGGCTCTACAGCCATGAGGACCTGTAGCTCTGAAACTCTTCTTGCTGAAGTAATTGCTAGTAGCAGAGATGTCTTCCATGATAAGAACTTTATATCAGCGGTAGCGGCTGGTTCAAATGGAGGCAGGGTGAGCTTTTCCAACACATAATTGAGGTCCCATGTATGTAATGGTGATCTTCTAGGAGGCCTTAGGTTTTTGGCACCTCTAAGATACTGCTTCAGTAAAGGATGAGAAAAGATTGGTGGCTCTGTATTGTAATGAACCGAAATGGCAGAGGCATGGGTTTTGATTGATGAAAAAGATAGGCCTTTGTCAAGCATCTCAGTTGAGTATTGTAATATCTGAGGAATATGTGGTTCAGCTGTATCAGTTCATTGTGCTTGATTCCAAGCACAGAATCTCTTCCATTTGTCAGCATAAGATTTTCTAGTACTAGGCCTTCTGGCTTCCAAAATGACATCCATCACAGCTTTACTGAGAGGTGTCATTCGTATGATTACATGATTAGCCAATCTGCCAGGTTCAGAGTCTGTAGTTGATTGTGCAGAATCTGATTGTTTTGCTGGGACAGTAGTTGCAGTCTTTGAGGCAAGGTCCAAGCTGGGTATTGAGACTAGTTCCTTAGGATTGGGTACCCATATTGGCGGGGCCAGTCCGGGGCAATTAATATCATCTTTAGCTTCTCTTGTCTGACTTTTAGGAGGACCTTGGGCAGAAGAGGTAGAGGAGGAAAGGCGTAAACTGACAGGTTTTTCCAACTGAAGGATAAGGCGTCCACTTTCCATGTTTGTCTGTGATAAGTCCTTGTGCAGAATCTTTCCAAATGAAAATTTTGAGGCAAAGCAAATAGATCTATGTCTGGGCTCCCCCATTTCTCTGTTATCATGCTGAATACTTATGGATTTAGTTTCCTCTCGTGAGGATCCATCAGGTTTCTGCTTAAATCGTCTGCCAGAGAGTTCTGTTTTCCTGGCAGGAATTGAGCTTGAAGATTTATTTGGTAGGTCAAAGCTGTGCCCCACAGTGCCATGGCTAATCTGCAAAGGAGGTATGAGTGTGTGCCCCCTTGCTTGTTTATATACCACATGACTGTGGTGTTGTCCGTCTTTAGCAGTAGTTGTCCTGGATGAAGTAAGTCCTTGAAGGCTGTTAGGGCATTTTGATCAGCTAGCATCTCTTTCTGGTTTATATGTAGATGCATTTGATTTGGTGCCCATATGCCCGGAATACATCTTCCTGCCATGTGGGCCCTCCAGGCATAATCTGATGCATCAGTTGTTAAGGTTTGGCTGGCAGGGGGTAGAGTGAAGGGCCGTCCCATGTTTTGGTGACAGGCCTTTGCCCACCACAGAAACTCCTGTTGCAGGCAGGGAATGAGAATCATTGTTTCCAGACTGTGTGAATGTTGATTCCATAAACCTTTTAGGTACCACTGAAGTTTCTTCATATGCAGTCTTGCATATGGAATTAGTAGGATGCAGGACGCCATGAAGCCCAGAGCCTGCAGAAGACTGGGTTTTTGTTTCCATCGGTTTGAAGTAAGTGGTCAGTTGCCTTTGTTTGTCTGATGTGAGGTAAGCCATCTGGGCAGTTGTATGCAAGCTTGCACCCAGGAATGTTATCTTTTGAGAGGGTACCAGTTGTGATTTCTTTTAGTTTATTGTGTACCCTAGGCATGCTAGTAGCTTTTTCACAAACGCCAGGTGTCGTAGAAGAGTGTCCTTGTTCTCTGCTTGAATGAGACAGTCGTCCAAGTAGGGATATATTTGAATACTTCTTTGTCTGTAAAATGTAATTACTGGTGCCAGGCACTTTGTAAAGACTCTGGGCGCAGTAGATAAGCCAAAGGGCAGTGCAGAGAATTGGTAATGCATTAAGCCAGCCTTGAATCTGAGGTATCTTCTGCACGACTGTCTTATTGGGACATGCAGGTATGCCACTTTTAAATCTAAAGTCACCAGCCAAGCATTCTTGCCTAGCATGGGCAGAAGCTGTTGCAAAGTGAGCATTTTGAATTCTGGAATGTCCAGGTATGTGTTCAAAATCGATAAATCCAGTATTGGCCGCCAGGCCTAGTCCTTTCTGGGTACCCAGAACAGTCTTGAGTAAAAACCTTGTCCTTTTTCCTGTTCTGGTACTGTCTGAATGGCCCCCATATCCATGAGGGATGTAACCTGTTTTTGTGCCTCTGCCCATTGTTTTTTTGGCAGGTCTGGCCAACCATTTGTCATTGGCAGAGTGTGGAAATGGAATCTGTATCCCTGTGATACGATGTTCAGTACCCATTTGTCCTGGGACATTAACTGCCAATTTTGAGCAAAAAGTGCTAATTTTCCCCCTATGGGTGCTGCCAAAAGATAAGTGCTTGGTATAGGCAGTGGGAAGTCATTGGGATTGCTTTCTGTAGGTTTGCGCTTTATCTCCTCCAGATTTGGAGGTGGATGCACCCCATTGCTTTGACCTGTATGAGTCTTGAGCCTGGTACCTAGAACCCTTAGGGTGTCTGAATTTGCCCCTTTGAGCTTTGTCTGACAGGAAAGGACCAATTTTTTGTAGGCCCGTGTCTACTGAATCTAGGTGGTTGCACTTGTAAGAAATCTTTAACAGTTTGCATAGACTTAGCTTTGTCTTCCATTTTCTTTAAAACCTCTTCTGCCTTAATACCAAACAGAGAATCATGCTGTAAAAGTGAATCTAGCAATTTAGCTTTAACATGATCAGGCAAATTTTGTTCCTTTAACCAGGCATGCCTCCTAATCACTGATCCAGTAACTACGGCCCTGCAGGAAGCCTCTAAAGAATCAAAACCACATTGCAAAGTATGCTTTCCCACTTGTTCAGCTGCATGCAATAATTCCTGTAATTCATTATTTTCTGCACATTCTGAAATCAACATCATTTTCTGTTTCAGCAATCCCATAACATGTTGTTGGTACTTAAGCATATGAAATTGACAGTTTAAGGCCCCGATTGCCAAAGTTGCAGATGTATAAACCTTTTTTCCCCATCTGTCCAGTGCCCTTGAATCTCTGTCGGAGGGGGTAGGGTTTTTTGCTGTTGAGGCCTTAACTCCCTTTGGACTCTGTGAAATAGTTTCAGGATCAGCAGCAGGGTTTCTGAATAAAAATTTATGAGAGTCAGGGACCCTGTAATAACTGTCAGGCTTACTGGGAGCTGGAGGTAAAGAGTCAAGGGTCAGGCTTGACTCCAAAAAGACATCATCCACAATGTCTAACACAGGAGGAATGGCTAAAGGCTTGTGCTGAGGGAGAAGGAGGAAATCCCTGAGCCTCTTTTTTGATTCTGAGAAGTACTGACTCGCCCAGTGAAAATGCTCCCTCAAAGTATGCAAGGTTTTTCCAAATGAATAATCCTCAGGAGGAGATGCAGATGGAATAGACTCCTCAGCATCAGAATCCTCATAGGGAGGTAAAGATAATCCCTGATCAGAAGAGGAATCAGAAGAAATAGAAACCTGATCTGAAGATTCATAGTCAGTGTCTTGCCTAGGCCTCTTATCTGGATCATTTTGATCATCTGTTTTTTAGGCATAGAGGCCTGTGCAAGTGGTTCAGGCATCATTTTTTTTTAGTTTTACAAGGTGTCTTTGCTTTGGTTTTGCAGCTTTCGTCGGTTTGATATAAAAATGTTGTGGTCTGAATACACCCTCAGAAGCCGGTACCTACTCAGCGGCTCCGGACCCACCCGAGGGAGATACATCTGTCGGTCCAATACCTTGAGTATCTTGTGGCATGCCGGACTCCACATGGGTGTCAGTAGAGGCCTGCGACTCGAAAGTAGCAGGTATCAGGGGCTGCAAAAGCGCCTCACTGAGTACCGGCAAACCAGCAACTGGCTTAGGAGAAGCTTCTTCGTCGGTTTTGGATCACGACTGCCTTTCTCTGTCTTTTTCTTTGCATTTTTTATGTACTCCAATAGTCGGATTGCTATCCGAAGACATCTCTGGGTAGTTAAATCTGTTTCCAAAATACTTAGATGCAAAAATATACCGACGCTTAATAGTGCATTGGTTAAATCTAGCACAAAACCGACAGACAGGCACATTGTGATCAGGGCCTAGGCAAGGAATACAGTATAAATGGAAATCCTTATGAGGTATTTGCTTCCCACAAGTAATACAATTATTAACTTTTTCTGACATCGGTAAAAAGCAAGAAAAAGTTTCTAACGGGTACTTAGCTTTATTGAAGACTTTGGTTCTGAAACTCAAACGTGAATATTTCAGTAGTCGGCCGACTGGCACTCTTGAAATGCTTCTGCTTCAGGCACCGTGCGGCAAGAAAGACTAAAGAAAATGGCGTCGGCTGCATGTTTTATACCCCTGACGTCATGGAAGAGAAGACAGCAACCGACGCAGGACCCAAGACTTTGGAATTCAGGCCGACTGAGGGCAACCTGCCAGCAGATTACCCAAATGTAATGACTGCAACAGTGAAACACGAAGAACATCAGGTACTGTGTTGCAAGTCACATAGATTCATTATACAAACAGGTGAAGAAAGTGAAAGATTGCACTTTAACTACATCCATTTCTCTTGTCTCTATTACTCCACAAGTGAAGTTTGGCCAGTTTGTGATACAGTAATGCTTTTTCTGGTTTGAAACAGTATAGTTATTTAAGAACTTACCATAACAATAGATAATATCTGAACAGATCAGTTTTGCAATACTGCTAAATGATATATCATGCCAGGGATACTGCATGCCTGGAAAGTCTACAAAAGCTTAAGTGCACCTTTGTCTTGAGACATACATCTGACCTAATATCTATTAATGAGACTTGCTGATACCTAAAGGACAAGGCCCTACAAGCATGAAAATCATGAGAGCTTTTTCGTTCCAGGAAAAGAAAAAACTTGAGGCTGATGCTCTCGGATGACAGACTCAAACAAGAATAAAAGAAAATATGAAGAATGGGTAGGAAAAAGAACTTCACCTCGGCCTAGAAAGAGGAAGGAGACAAACAGTCAAGAATAGGGGGGTGGTGAGATGGTGACTATACTGTAACACTGCTCTATCTTAACATCTACTGTTAAGGTAAGTTCTTACAGAACTGTACTTTGCTTATCATTACATCAGGATTGCAGTAATGCTAACTGCTAGGATGATTCCCAGAGTTATAATGCAGACAGGTTGGAGGTTTGGGAAACATCACAGGAGTCCAGTAACCCTTGATGATGATTGAATGATTCTGGCAAACATGATCTGGCTTTAGAAAAGGCATCTACTTTGTAATGTTTAATAAAGGTGTCTATGGCAGTTCAAGTTAGTTGTCTGTAAAATAGAGTTGCAGACAAGACCCTTGAAAAAAGGGTACCAGAAGAAGTTCCAGCTGTAGCAGAGTGTGCTTTAATGTGACTTTCGAGGGGTATGCATGGAAAGAATAACAGAAAGAAATGGAAAAGGAAGAATTCATTATTGCTGTTTAGAAACTGGAAGACTCTGTTTTTTTTTTCCTTCAATGGAAATTAAGAATTAGACTATCTAATACTTTTACTCTTGTCCAAGTAAAATCTTAGCTGTCTGTGTACATCCTGTAACTGAAGTATCCTTTCTCCCTTATTTTGAGAATTGGGAAAAATGTAGGGAGATTCTCAGAATGACTCAAAGAGTTTTCAATCACCACTTTAGCATAAAATAAGTTTGTCCTGTGAGTCTCCCTGTCTCTATGAAAGAATAGAAAACGTGGAAGAGTACTGTTTTCCAAGCAAAGAATGTTAAAGATACACACAAAGTAGATTCAGAAGGAGTTAATGTTAGTTTTTCAAGGGCATAGTTTAGGTCACAAGAAGGAAGAATGGATTTTCTGAGTGGGCTGATGTGTAGGACACCTTTTAAGAACTGTCTGAGCTCAAAACATGAAGAAAGAGATGGATCAACTGGTAAGCAGGCAAAAATGGCTGACAAATGCACCTTGATGGGGGTACATGCCAAACCTGATTTGAGCAGCTCACACAAATATTTGATAATGAAATGTATCCCTGCTTGGTAAGGATCCACTCCTTTTTTCGGGCAACACACAGAAAATCTATCCCAGTTAGAAATATGATATTTTCCTGTTGATATTCCTTTACAACCTACAGCACAAGTTAGAAATACAATATTTTCTTGTTGATATTCCTTTACAACCTACAGCACATTCTTAGAGTGAAGGTGCCTGAAAGGAACTAGACGCTGATCATACTGTGAGATTCAGTGTCTTTAGGTTTGGTAGAATTAGGGAACACTTCTGTTTTTTAAGTCCATCCTGTGGGGTAGCATGTGTGTCCTTGGCTAAATGGAAAAGAAGAGACAACCAGTGTTGTCTTGGCATGAGTAGGGGGTGGGGGTGTCACCAAACGCATTTTCAGATTGCCTTGCTGAATCTTCACAACTACATAAACTAAAGCAAGATTTCAAGAAATTCACTGGCCATCCAAGCAGTAAGAACAGCTGCAGTAATAACTTCTTTTACTGAACAAGACAGCCCTGTATTGGAGAAACATGGATTCAATTTTCCAGGTAAGGGAAAATATTGGGTCTCTCTGGCGCAGTACGGTCTGAGACAAGTAACATGCTACTAATGAAGATCCTGTAGTCTGAGAAAAATCCAAACAAGATATGCCTAGAATTGGTAATGAGTGTCCTTGATACAGAAGCACTGGAATCTCGGCTGGCATGCCTTCTGTGTCGAATCTACACTTCCTCCCTGTGTCTATGGGGGTTTCCTCTGGATACTCCAGTTTTATTCCCCCAAATACAAGCAGTAGGCTGAATGACAACTGTAAATTCTTCCTAGGTGTGCATGTGCGTGTGCGTGTGCGTGTGTGTGTGTGTGTGTGTGTGTGTGTGATGGATGAAAAGCCTGGCAATCAATGTCCATTCCCTATTTGCCATAAACTCTGTGAATGGTGGAGGCTTTTCACTGGGTGAAGGAGACAGATGCAACTTGTAAGCATGGATGGATGGATGAATTTCAACAGATCTGAAATTTAACAACAGGTTCATCCTCAATAAGCCTTATGACTAAAGCCATAGGCATTAAGACTTCTCAGCAAAGCAAAATTTTCCAGGATGCAAGTCCTTCCCTCATCTCAAAACGCAGTTTTTCTTTTCCTCTCCAATCTGAGGTTAGCCATGCTAACAAGCATATAAATAAAATGACACACAATACCTTCTTAACCAACGTGAGGGAACACTGTAGAGGATCTTATTACCATGGAAAGACACACACTTACAGCTTTATCGCCAGGGTAAGTACATAACTTTCATATTTGATAAGAGTAGATCTCAATACCAAAGAAGGACTCTTCTAGATTTATAATTATAGTAATTATATAACTTCCTTATTTGGTAAGAGTAAGTCTATCCTCAGTAACCTGTAGGACAGAGTACCAAGCTCTTCACTGGTAGAACAGCACAATGTGTCCGTGACAAAGTTAGCACCAGAGGAGGATTTAGATTTGGAAATGAGCTTGAAATTCCTTACAACTGTACAAAAAAACCAGACACGTGTTGCTCAAATGTCATAAAAAGTTGCATTTCTGAAAAAGACTATTGAGGCAACTGAAATTCTAGCAGAATAGCCTTTACTGACTTGAGTAAATGGGTTACCATACTTAGGATAACAAAATACAAATCAGAAATTAACTTCATGGCCAGGAAACCCTCTAGGGATGCTCTGGCCCACAGACAAAAAGAAACAAATAAAAAGCTAAGCATCTTTGGATATGAATTTAGTTCTATTTTCATATTTCAAATGGTGATAAACATCCATGCAGTGTATCAAGTACTCCCCAGAAAAAAAAAAACAGTAGGTAAGAATACAGGCAAATAAATGTATGTACAGATTAAATTTGACTAAATTGCAATTTTAAGCATAAAGGCAGGATTGGTCCTAAGCAAAACTCTGGTCTTTCAGGAGAAAAATACATGTAAGTAAGGTGGTCTGACAGAAAGGGCATGAAGCCCAGAAATCCTTAGATATGAAGTAATGACCATCTATAAGAGCCGACCAAATAAGGAATTTTAACTCAAAATCCGCCATACATGCAGGCTCAACAGGGACCTGAGTCAATTTTTCCAGATTAACATAAAAAGACCTCTTTAGGTAGTGGATGTCACAGAGAAGTCATCAATGAAAAGATGTATCTATGAAACACCTTACATACTTTCAATGTTCAAAGTACTAGGCCAACACTGGAATGGAGACAGGAAATTTTACCAACAGGGTTTGACTGCAAGTAATGGTACAGACAGTATGCAAGAATGAGCAACTTAGTAAAGAAAATTAGCAAATTAATCAAATTACTAGGGGGGGGGAGTTAAAATAATGGGATAAGGCCAAGCAGAAGTCTGGACTGCAGGTTAGAGGCTGCCATCCAGACTGACAGCAGAATATAAGGCAAACAGTAAGGGAAAGGGAAGTGCTAGGTGAAAGACCAGCCATGTTAGAGTTTTTAGTTTAGCTTAGAACACAAACAGCCATTAAAGTGATAATCAGTAGATCATATAACATATTGGATGACAACTACAAGAGTCAAATCAGAGAATGTTAGAAAAGGTTAGAAAAAGAGGATGGAAAGGTAATTTACATAAGAACATGAGGATAAAATTTGTAAGACTCCCAAGAACTCAGCAAAGTCCAGAGGATTTAGGATTTTTGCTTGTAAGTATATGCATATTTTTTTTGTACCCCAAGCAGACTTCAGAGAATTTGTTCTCAGGTAGATAGCAAATACTGGACGTGTGATAGAAAAGCGACTGGTAACCGGAAACATATTTTTGGGAGTGTAATGAATTAGCAGATTTTAAAAATTCTCTACAGAGTACTCTGTCGGTAATGTTGTGGGAGGACAAAATGGCTGTAACTAATGCAAATTATTATTTTGAGCTGAGACACAGGCCCTGAATTGCTTATACACAGTAAGGTATAAGCTAAGTTTAATGTTATTGACTACCAAAAAAGCAGTTACTAGAAAATGGGAAAAAAAAGAAGTTATGTCTTACCATAATGTTCCATCTGAGTTGTTGATCTTCTTCCAGTCATCACTGATGGGTTCGGTTCTGAGCCCTCGGAATTGAGTCGGCCCAATACCAAGCTCGCATGCACCAAAAACTCATGAGCTAAGCTGCTACCCACAATGCCCTTCTCCCAGTTACCTCAGATCGAGTTTGCATGCAACATATAGAAGAAACAGGAAGACAGAGGCCATCTCTGTGCAGAAACCCTGAAACACCACAAGGACCCAGAAGATCCACCAGGAGCCTTTGGTGGGGGACGGTGGGAGGGTGTGATGACTGGAAGAAGATCAACAACTCAGATGGAACGTTATGGTAAGACATAACTTCTTTACCTGAAGTTGTTAATCTTCCTATTCATAACTGATGGGAAAGAATCCCAAGCTACTTGGAGAACCTGGGTGGCCCTTATGGAAGAACATTCCTGAGAACCATCGAGCCAAAGGCCGCTCTTCCCCTGGAGACCAGATCCAATTTGTAATGCTTGATGAAGGTATGGGATTTAGCCCAAATGGCTGCTGCACAGATGTCATCCATGGAAGCCCTGGAGTGGAAGGCAACAGAAGCTGCGATAGCCCTAGTTGAGTGAGCTTTGATTTAATCAGGCTTGGGTTCATTCGTAAGAGAATATGAGAAGGTAATGCAGTCTCTGAGCCATTTTGACAAAGTAACTTTAGATACAGCGCACCCCACTCTAGGACCAGAAAATGAAAAGTTGGTCCGACATGCGAAAGGACTTAGTTCTGTCCAGGTAGAAACATAGTTGTCTATGAACGTCCAGTAAATGCAGGCAGTATTCTCCCTTGTTTGAATAATTTGGACAAAATACAGGGAGCTCAATGGACTGGTTAATAGAGAAGTCAGAAACCACCTTGGGGAGAAAAGATGGATTAGTACAAAGTGATACTCTGTCCTTATGGAAGATCAGGTACGGTCTCTTGATGCATAAGGCTTGTAACTCAGATATCCGTCTGGCTGAAGTGACCGCCACCAAAAACAAAGATTTCCATGGCAGGAATTTTAGATCACATGTCGCAGCTGGCTCAAAAGGGGGTAGAGAGAGAGACTGGAGAACCCGGGAGAGATTCCATGCCTTAACAGGCTGCGTGATAGGAGGTGTGCTATGGAAAATTCCCTTGAGAAAAGTCTTGCAAATTCAGGTGGAATTAAAAGGGACTCCATCTGAACCATTATGGAAATTGGATACAGCTGCTAAATGGACTCGAATGATGGAAGCTGATGCCCCATTGTTAAACAACTCAGAACGATAGAGAAGAATAGCAGCTGTAGGGGCTGAAAAGGATTTAGCATCCGATTATGTGACCAGATAGCGAATCTTTTCCATTTGTCTCTGTAACGTTTTCTGGTGGATGGTTTATGGGAGGCCAGAATAATATCTCGGACAGATGAGGAGAGGGTTTCCTGCCTGGCAACTAGCGGAAGTGGAGAAGCCCAGCTGTCAGCTTGAAAGTGGATAGATTTGGGGGAGTCAGCCCTTGTGGGTGAGATATTAGGTCCTGACGAGTGTCCAGGATCCAAGGAGGTTGTAACAGTTGAGGTCAGAGGAAGGGAAACCACACTTGACGAGGTCAGAAAGGGGCAATGAAGATTACTTTGCATCTCAACTGAATAGCTTTCCTTAGAAATAGAGGTACCAGAAGTGTTGGAGGATAAGCATAGAGGAGACCTGCTGGCTAATCGTGAGTCAGAGCGGCACTTGGTGACTCCCCGTCTGGGAGAAAGAGGACAAAGTAGCTGCTGCATTTTTTATTTGAGGGGGAAGCGAAAAGATAGCAGCAAGGCTGGCCCCAACGGCTGAAGATTTCTGCCATCACGTTCGGGTTGACAGACCACTCGTGTGGATGGAAGCTGTATCTGCTCTGCCTATTCACAATCACGTTGGAGCTCCCCAGGATATGCATTGCGATTAGAAAGCAGTTGGAAGCTATCGCCCAATGTCAAATGTTCATGGCCTCATGGCACAGGGGGTAGAATTTGGTCCCTCCCTGTTTGTTTATGTACCAGACGATGGACATATTGCTTGACTGGATTGCAATTGTTCCTGACGGAAGGAGCGGATGAAGTGCCTGCAACGCTAACAGCACCGCTCTTAACTCCAGGACATTGATATGCAAGTTGACCTATAGGCTGGACCACGTGCCTTGGACTGTCTTTCCCTGGAAGTGCCCCCCCCACCCTATCAGGGAAGCGTCCGTTGTCACCGTGGCGTTGGGGAGTCTGGAAGGGGCAACACCAAAGGTTTTCATCTGTTCTCATCCACCAGAGGAGATCTTGTCTTGTTTGCAGGAGCTGGTGATGAGGATCAGTGAGCTCAGGGGATGAAGATTGGATACCCACTGGGACAAAAGGAGCCACTGTAGTAGTCTCATATGCAGTCTGGCTAGGGGAACAATACACCCCAGAGCCTGTAGAACTTTCCTTACAGACACCTTCCTTCGACAGAGTATCACTTGTACTTATAACCTTAATCTCTGAAGTCTGTGAGGAGGAAGAAAGACTTGGCTTGTTTGAGTGTTGAATACTGCCCCTATAAATTTGAATTGCTGGGTGGGATGAAAGTTGGATTTTTCCCAGTGTATGGTGATGCCTAGGAACTCCGCTAGTGCTAGAGTGTAGTGCAGGGCCCTGACCAGTAGGTGCTTGGTTGGGGCGGAGAGGAGCCAGTCATCTACATATGGAAACACCTGCAATCCCTGAAGTCTCAGATGAGCTGTCACCACTGCTAGACATTTCATGAACACTCTGAGGGCCATCGAGAGACCGAATGGCAAGACTCTGAATTGGTAATGACTGGCTCCCAGCTGGAAGTGAAGGAGACTCCTGGAGCGCGTGTCCATTTTGATGTGGTAATACGCATCCCAGAGGTCTATCGAGCACATCCACACACCTTGCCAAAGAAATGGGAGAATGGATTGTACTGTGACCATGGGGAATTTGGTCTGAACTACTGACTTGTTTAGTTGGCTGAGATCCAGAATGGGTCTCCAGTCCCCAGTCTTTTTTGGCACCAAAAAGAATCTTGAGTAAAACCCAGATCTGCACTGGTCTGGGGGGACTTGTTGGATGACTTGTTTTATACGCAGCTTTGCTATTTCTGAAGCTGCCTCTTCCCATCGACTGTGTGGAACATCCCGAAGGGATTTGGGGGTTCTTGGATAAGAGATTAGAGGGATCTAGTAACTTCTGGAAATTATTCTCTGCACCCACTGATTGTTTGTAATAGAGTGCCAGGCAGCTTGATGCAGAGAGAAACGAGCCCCGACTGCTTCCAGAGGCAAGCAACTGGGCAACGCTTCAGGAGCGCTGATACGGTCGTCTGGCGAAAGAATCTCTGGAGTCCTGATTTCGGGGACCCCCTCTATCCTAAAAGGGGAGTCTTCCATTATTGGAACCCCCTCTGCCTCTGGGGGTGTCCTCACCACGTGCACTACGGAAAGAGCCTTGAGATTTTTGTGCCACATCTTTCCACTCCTTTGGTTCCTGGAAAAGAGCGCTGAGGCTTGGAAAAACATAGGCCAACGGCAGACAAGGTTTTTCCATCCTGTTCGCACCTGGCTAATGTCTCCTTCACTTTAGAACCAAACAAAGCTGACAGTTCGATAGGTGCATTTAAAAAGGAAGACTTAAAGGAGTCCGCAAGGGCACAAATGCACATCTAGGTGTGGCGTCTCATAACTACACCTGCACCCACAGCTTTAGCTGCCCCTTTGGTTGCGTGGGACAGCAACCTCATGGACAAATTGGAAATCGACTCTAGGGTGGCAAGTTGGGAAGCAACTGTATCATGTGCTACGTCCGAAACTTGACCCACGAGGGTTCCAGAGAGTTCGGAGATGAGATCTCTTTGAAACCTTGTAAAATGCACCAAAATTTCAGAGACCTAACAGCAAAGGTCGCTGAAGCAAAAACTCACTTCCTTAATCTGTCCACTGCCCGGGACTCTCTGTTGGGTGGGTGGACAGCAGGACTTTCCTCCGCAAGGTCCTTTTTCGTGGCAGCCGCCACCACCATAGCGTCTACTGCTAAGCCTCTAGACCAATGGGGCTGATCTTCTGGAGGGGAGAGTATTTTGTCTGATCTCCGGGGAGTGGCTTTGATGGTATCAGGGCTCTTCCATGCCCGCTGCACGATAAGCTTGACTAACTCATCAGCAGTGGGGGGGGGGGTCATCAAAGAAGTAGAGGGCCAAGAGCGGAAGGCCTGCAGGAATACGGATTCCTCCGAGGAAGGGTTGGAGGGCTTCCAGTCACCCCTCTGCTTCAAAATTTCCAGGATGTCTCCAAAGGAGACATCATCAGGGGTTGGCCATGGGGACCCTTCCCCATCATCGTAGTCTGTATCTTCAGTAAGGGACTCCTCCGGGGAGTCCATGTGTTTAGTCTTACACATCCATTTCTGAGGGGGTTCTTCAGTGGGAGCATCTGAAGAAGACTCAGAAAGGGGGTTACCCTGTAAAGGGCTTTCCTGAGGCTTGCGCTCTCGCTGTCCTGGTGGGGTGGCCTGTGATAGCTGCAGCTCAGAAAGAGCGGAGGAAGGTCTGACGTAGGGGGATTGCTTCCTGAAGCAAGCACCCTCTCCATCACCCGGAAGGCAGGACCACCTGAAGAGGAATGGGAGCTTGGAACAGAGGAAGACAATCTCAGAACTGGAGTCACACCCTGCTCCATGAGGCCCTCTCCCGGTGACGGAGCCTCAAGCAAAACTGGGGCAGGAGTCACCCTCGGATCCGAAGGAGACGGCAAAACAACTGGAGCCGTACTTGGAACAGAGGGTTCCACCCCCTCAAGCATGAGATTGAGGAAGGGTTGGTTGTGAAAGAACCGACTCCCAAAGGGGCCTCGGAGCTTCAGACAAGGTCACTGTCGGCACCGAGGAAAGGAGCCCTCCCACAGACGTCGGAGCTATGGGCCTCAAAACTGAAGGGTCCAAATGAGGAGAATACAAGGGAGTCACAGGAGCAATGGACCCAAAACCTGGAGTGGGGAGGGTTCTAGGAAAATTTGTAATCCCCCTGGCTGTCAGCAGCTGATCAAAGAGGTGCACCACATCCAACTCAGATAGGCTCCTGGTGGACCTTACTGACATACCTGAGGGGGAGTTGGGTCGGTCCAAAAATGGGCTGAAGGCTTAACCAGCAAACGAACCCAAGGACGGGGAGAATAGGGTCCATGGTGTAGTAAAAGTCGGCACCGAGGATGCCAGTTCTGAAACAGGCAAAAGGGGGATTACCGGTGCCGACAGCGGGCTTGCAGCCGAAGCAACAGCCGGAGTGGAAGTCATTATTGGCTCCAAAGAGGTCGTCGATACCGATCTCGGAACAGAGATGGGGGACGTTGGTGCCGAGGTAATGTCAGGCAATATGGTCGGAGCCGAAACTATGGTAGGAACCGTAACCGTCGGTGCTGAGCGTGGTGCCGATGAGGAAGTCATGACCATCTCTGTAGGGGCCACTGGAGCTGAGCTCGGAGCCGAGGTGGTCGGAACAGAGGAGGCAATCCTGTGCTCCAAGGAAGTCCTATGGGCCTTATGGTTATGAGGCTTGCCCCCATCACCGGCCGGTGAAGAAGGGTCAGAACGAAGATGTTTTTTGTCCATAGATGGAGGGGTTGAGACCTCAGACACAGAAATAGCCTCAGAAAAAGGAGAAGGAAAAAGGCCTTTGAGAATTTGTTTATTCCTTCTTTCATTCAGCATCCGCTGACTGAAACTGGCACAAATGTCACAGGGATGTTTCACAGAAAAGTGTGGAACCCCCAAACAGTATACACATTCCTCATGTAGATCACTATTCAGGAGATTACCATTGCAGGAAGAGCAATGCTTAAATCCCAAAGTCCCTTTCTTTTCAGACATACCACAATAAAACAACACAACAAGCCAGAGTAAGGAAAGGAAGGAAAGATAGAGAGTGGAAATACCAACAATGGTATTCAGAATACCACAATGGTAAAAAGGGCATTTACCAATGATGGTACAAGAAAAGGGATACCCGTGGGTACAGCAGATTAAGATATCACGAAATAGAAGAGTTTGAGAGGAAAAAACACAAAATACTATAAATTTTGAAAAACGCAATACTTACCTGGAGAGCTCCGAGAAGCGCTGCTATATGGCTGCGTGGCAAATGAGATCTGAGGTAACTGGGAGAAGGGCATTGTGGGTAGCAACTTATCTCGAGAGTTTTGGTGCACGCAAGCTTGGTATTAAGCCGACTCGGTTCTGATGGCTCGGAATTGAACCCATCAGTGATGAATAGGAAGAAGATTAACAACTTCAGATCAAAATTTAAATCAATCATAACTGAAGTACTGAACATTGTAAAGGAGATAAGTGAACTAGAAGTGGGATCTTTATAAAACTGAATGAGAAAATTACATAAAAATAAATAGAATCTGTGGGAATAATACATGCAGAATAAAGTTCAGGATGAGTAAGGTTTGAGGAAAGGCTGGAACTGAGCAATTTATCTTTTGCCGGACTGAATAATTGTTAAAAAGAAACAAAACATATGAAATGTATAATGCATGAATATGACCAAATGTTAATATAGTTTGTTTTCTTTTAAATTAATGTATGCATGCCTACGTCTTAAGTGATATTTCAATAAAGGTACTTTCATTGAATAGACAACACACTAGGCTGCATTCTTAGAACTGTTAAACATGTATACTATCAAAGTCTTTCCTTAAAACTTTTCAGCCTTAACCTATTCACAGGGTTTGTGCCAGACACCTGAAGAACAGACACTACGTCTCCCCCTACATACCCAGTTAATTATATGCCCATGAATCTGACCACACAGTTACATGCAAAGCCATGAAATGCATCATAGCAGAACTCATTTCTGCATTCACAGGCAACTTAAATGATCTAGACCCCCATCAGTATGGTTTTGTGAAGGATATGTCCTGTGTCCTAAACCAAGCAAGTTTCTTTGAAAAGGTTACAGATGGTATGGACAGTGGTTACTCAGTGCACACTGATGATCTCGATATTGTCAAGGCTCGACACTGTCCCCTATATAAGTATTACTAAAGGATTAGACAAACATAATGTAAACCACTACATTGTCCACTGAACTGCAAATTGACTAAAACTCTGGTTTGAAAGTCCCTGGTTAATCTCTCTGAATGTAAAACTGTTAACTAATGGGATGCAATAGGGATCAGTGCTGGACCCTCTCCAAATCAATATCTCAAAAATGTGGCAGACAAAGTTTGCTGATGACTGCAAGCCGGGCACTGTTATCTACTCATCAGTTGATGTTAAACAGCTCCAGCAAGGGCCAGAATATGCACATAACTGGTGTACTAAAAATGGTCTCAAGTTAAATGCAAAAAAGTGCAGGATTGAAACATTTAACAAAAAGGTGTCCACACCTCATATGTTATAAATTGTACTCATCTTCAGACAGAGTTAGTCATAAGACTAAGGGTATTAATGAGGACAATTTCTTCCCTGTCAATCATCAGGTTTTCACCACAATCAGGAAATACTTAATTTCCAAAGAAATGTCTTCAAGATCCAAAGTCATCATTCTGCCACTATACCCTTTTCTTATTAAACCAAAATACAGTGCCCCCTTTGGTGTGTAAAATCCATTTATATTGCTCTACTAGAAAGGGACCAAAGATTTCTAAAAAAGAAAATGGAAAGTCTTAAATCCTGCAACTATTCTGATAAATCAGTACAACTCTACTTATACTCAGTAGTCTTCTGGTTTCTTCAAGGTGACCTGTGTCTTAGTTTTTGAGACATGAAAGACCCAGTCCTATTTGACCTCCTATTTCTTCATAAAATCAGAGACTCTCCAAACAGCCGTATTATGGACATAAATATACATCAAAACACAAAACAAACTGGAGGGATGGATTCCTAATGCAACATATTCCCAGCCTATGGAATAAGTTGCCACTACACAATATGTTCAGCATTAGATGAGTGTTGCAGTAGTGTATGCCACACTGGTAGATTGCCATAGCTTAGAATCCAAAAAGGGAGGAGGAAGTACATTAAGAATCCTGAAGCCCCTGGAGAATGGTCCTAGCAAAGCCTGTTCTGCACATGAAAAGGGAACTCAATTTATGGTGGACTGTAACAATACGTACAGAGGACCAAGTTACTGCCTCTAGAATACTTCTTTAATACACCCATTTCCAAAGCCCTGGTGGTATGGTCCATAACCCTATCCAGAAGAGGCTTGTTATGGTGCATGTAGAAAGAGGACATAGTATGACAAGACCATCTAGAAATGGTCTGCTGTGACGCTGGTTGTTCTTTTCTCTTGCATTTTCAAAAGAAACAAACAACTGTTCAGCTTTCCTGAAGGACTGAGTTTTGTCTAGACAGTATCTGAGCTGCCTGTGAATATCCAGACTATGAAAATTTCTCTCTCGCATGTTTGGGTTCTGGAAAAAAGACAGGGAGATTAATTTTTATGGCTCAAGGTAAACAGTAAAACCACTTTTTCTGAAAAAAGTTTTATTATATATCAATCATTTTTCAGTCTTGTGCAATCAACAGGCATGCTCACCCAGTACTCTGGTAGCTGCTCTGTTAATCACAAATGATATTGTAACACAATCTGAAACCACTTAAAGCATAAAAGGAGTAAGAAACCCTATCCTTGTGGAAAATGAGGTAAGACTGACATCATAACAGTGTGTAACTCAGATACTCTTTTAGCATAGGAGCAATGACTAAAAAGGTCTTCCATGTTAAAAACCTTAATTCAGCTTGGGGGGGGGGATAGGACCCAAAGGCAGACATGCAGAAATGGCTGACAGATGAATCTTGGGTAAGAAAGGTCAAATGACAATAATACACTCAAATAATCAAGAATCAGAGGCAGCTGGGCCTTAAAAGGGTCATATTCATTGGAATGGCACCAATTAGAAAATCTTTTCCACTTACACATGTGAGTTTGTAGAAGCAGGTTTTTAGTATCCTCTAGTACCTGCTGTACATCCTCAGAAAAATGTGCCTAAAATTTCTATCATCTAGGCAGTCAACTGAAGCGATTTCAGGCTGGTGTCTATCAAAACAAACCCTCCTGGGCGAGTACATCTAGTCTGTGTGGAAGCTTATGGTAACTGTCAGTGGCCAGTTTCAAAGGAAGAAAGAAACGTTGTTAAGTGAGCCAAAAGAGAGTCACCATAACTATTTTTGTGAAGTCTTTCTGAATCTTTAGAAGAACCCTGGATATTAGTGGAAAGGGTAGAACAGCGTAAAGAAACATTCCTGTCAATGGGAATGAGATCACATCTTGCTTCCTGGCTTGTTTGCAAGGAATCCTACAGCAGAATTTCTTTACCTCTCAGTTCTGACAGGATGCAAATAGATCTACTTGAGGTGTTCCCAACAGATGGATTAGTTCCTGATAGACTTTTAGGTGCAGTTTTTATTCATAAGGGTCTGTCCTGGTCCTGCTTAGCTTGTCTTCTACAATGGTTTGCTCTGATGGAATGTATGAAGTCTGAAGCATCAAAATGAGAGGAGATCCCAGGCTTTCACAGTTAGTTTGCAAAGAGGGTAAGATCTGGCACCCCCTGTTTAATGATGTACCATATTACTGTGATGTTGTTTGTGAAAACTAGCAGAGGTCCTGGAGACCAGAAATTATTTAGGGCTTTCAAAAAATTTATAACTGCCATCATCTCCTTTACTAACACTATCCTTCAGCATAAAAACAATGGCTATCTCTCCTCTGCTACTTTCCTAGACCTATCTAAAGCATTTGACATGGTCCCACACAAAAAACTTATCTCTGTCCTCAATAACCTATCCTTCTCACAATCAGTCACCAACTGGTTTCAGAGTTACCTGTCTGACCGCAAACAATCCATTGTATGGCAGAATGACATATCTCCCCAACTACCTGTCTCCATAGGGGTTCCCCAAGGATCCATCCTTGGACCCCTACTCTTCTCTATTTTCACAAATAATCTAGCCTCTGCCACCACACATGGCACACTCATACAATACGCAGATGACTCGACCATCATCTGCTCAGCCCAGTCCCTACCCAAACTGCAAAAGGTCACAGGAAGCCTTTTCCTCTGTTGAAACTTGGTTATCCGATGCCCAATTAATACTCAACCCAAACAAAACTAAACTAATCTTCCAACCCACCAAACATACTCAAAACAACTCTCACTTTAACATCACAGCAAATGACAACACCACTATATACCCAACTGAACACACCAAATTGCTAGGAGTGGAAATAGACAATAAACTAAAATTTGACATTCACATATCCATGACCATAAAAAAGTCCACAAAAAACTAGGAGCGTTATACAGAAATAAGCATCTTCTCACCAAAGCAGCAAAGATTTCAATAGCAAATTCCCACCTTATCTCCACCCTACTTTATGCCTCTCCAATATATACCAAAATAAGGCAATGCGATCTAAACAAGCTAGAGACCTGCTACAACAAAATTGCCAAATTCGCCACAGGGGCATCCTACCGTAGTCACCACTGTCTATCACTTGCTGAACTGGGCTGGCTTGAACTCCCTCACCTCCTTCAATGGTATCAACTCTCACTCGCCCACAAACAAGTAAACCATCCACTAAATGTCCCATCCCTCCAGAATCTACTCCAACCCTATCGCACCACCAGACCACTAAGATCCAGCAACAAAAATCACTTGCAGATCACTAAAGCCAGTAACTCAGCTGGTGAAGCACTATTCTCTTGCACCATAGCCAAATTATGGAACTCCCTCCCACCCACAATTACCTCCATACCATCATGCACCCACTTCAAACCTTTACTAAAAGCGCACCTAAAAACATGCTGGCTATGCCCTTGCAACTCCCACTCTAATATCACCCACCCCATCCAACCACTAAATTTCTTTCCACTCCACTAACTACCTTGATTATAGCAAGCTCAGATGCTCATAAGCCTAGTACTTATACAGCAGGAACTTCTTATTTTAACATTTGTTAATGTCTGTTATGTACTTCACAGATAAAGATTCTAGTTGTCTACTGATGTACTATGTTCTTCATCTGTAAATATGTTGTAAGTAATTGCTATGTAAAATGTTAATCGCTATGTAATCCAATGTAACTACTGTCTGTTTATTTTAACTGTGGAGCTTTTCTCCCTGGGCCTCCGCTGAAAATGGACCTACGTCCAGTCGGACACTCCCGGTCAACAAATATAAATAAATAAATAAATAAATGTATATGCTTCTACAGGTCCTGTCTGTTCCACAGAATTTGTACTTTCACCCCTTTTGACACAGCTCCCCACACCAGGTCTGAAGCATCTGTTTTGGCAGACTGAAGGGGAAGTGAAAGGGATAATGGGAAATCTGGATTCTGGGTGAAAAGGTCTAGCCATCATAGAATCTCCCTCCTTACAAACCACAGAAGCGGGATCTGAAAACACAGATTTCAGATGCTGAGTTCAGACTGATCTGAAGTACCATTCATTTTTTCTCATGGGAAGTCTTGCCAAAGGAATTACAAGAACCATAAAAGCCAAGTACCCCAGAATCCTGAGAAATTCAATGACAGATATATTTTTGTTTGTAAAAACTCAGGAAGTACTGTTGGAATACCAGGAAGAAAAGCTCTTCCCAGGGCAGACTAACAGATAGCCAAAGAAAATTATTGTGTGAGAAGGCATAACAGAAGGTTTCTGCAAGTTCACTTGAAAACACAGATTGAGTAGATGAATCTGAGCACTTGCTAATGACTCTCAGCAACTGGAAAAAGAGTATGTAAATATAAAGACAATTATCAAAATACGGAAAATATGAAGGTCTTGAAGTTTGCAATAAGCAATTACTGTAACCAAACACTTTGTAAATACCACTAGAGCAGAAGGCAGTCCAAAGGGTAAGCCAGAGAACTGATAATGTAAGACAGATACAGAAAATATTAAGATGTGTCCGAAATATTTCCCAATGGGAATGTGATGGCAGGCAACTTATTATTATTCGTCTAGATTTACAATGAAAGTTAGCAAAGAGACAAGAAGTAATAAGGTCTGAAGGGATAAAGTACAGTTGTGTACACTTACCATAAATGTAGATGTTCGAGTGTATTCACTGTTGCAGTCATGGTAGCCCTCAGTCAGCCCAAATACCAGTCTTGGGATTTCTGCATCGGTTGCTGTTGCCTCTTCCATGACGTCAGGTTGTCAGGGGTATAAAACATGCAGCCAACGCCATTACATCAGTTTTTCTTGCGCCAGATGTCAGGAGCCCCCAAAATAGGAAGCTATTACTTGGTGTGGAACACCTCCAGTAAAAAGTAAATACCCCTGCCATAAAAGATGGCCATAAAGAGGATAGAAAACCAGGGGGTTGGAGGGAGGGAAACCAGGACTGCAACAGTGAATACAATCGAACATTTACATTTATGGTAAGTGTACACAATTGTACTATGTTCTTCATGTTTCACTGTTGCAATCATCACACTTGGGTTGATTCCCAAAGCTGAGGAAGGGTGGAGGCAGTCAAGAAGTGTTAGGGCTGGCTAGCAGGCCTTGTAAGACTGCTGCAGCAAATCCAGCTCTGGATATAGAAAAAATAGGCAAGTGGTAATGCTTGGTGAAGGTGTGTACAGAACTCCAGGTTGCAACTTCCAGGATGTCCCTGGTAGGGACTCCCAAAAGAAATGCTACAGAGGTTGAAGTAGCTCTAGTGGAATGAGTTCTGATCCCCAGAGGGGTAGGGTTTCCATGGTGCTTGTAGCAGAAACGGATGCAGTGTGCTATCCATTTGGAAACGGTTTGCTTTGAAATGTCCTTGCCCTCTACCCCTGTAGCAAAGCTGACTAGCAGTTGGTCAGATTTTCTGAAAGGCTTAGTCCTGTCAAGGTAGAACCTGAGCTGTCTGTGCACGTCCAAGGAGTGCAGGATCCTTTCCCCTTTATTCTGAGGATTAGGGAAAAACGTTGGCAAATTGATGGATTGGTTTAGGGCCACACTGAATACCACCTTGGGCATAAAGGATGGGTTAGTCCTGAGGGAAACCTTTCAGCATGGAAAATAATGAAGGGCTCCACCTGCATTAGTACCAGTAACTCAGACACTCTTCTTGCTGAAGTAATAGCTAGAAGTAAGGCTGTTTTCCAAGAGAGGAATTTTAACTCTGCTGAAGCAGCATGTTCAGAGGGGGAAGTGTGAGTTTCTCCAGTACAAAGTTAATGTCCCAGGTCAGGGTGGGAGCTCTCCTAGGGGGGCCTTATATTGTTAGCTCCTCTCAGGAACTGTTTAATGAGAGGGTGAGAAAAGAGAGGAGGCTCAGTATTATAATGAGCTGAGATGGCAGAGGCATGAATCTTAATGGATGAGAAGAATAGGCCTCTGTGGAGCAGCTCTGCTAGGTAATCAAGGATTTGAGGTAAGTTGGGCACAGTTGTGTCCTTTCCTTGAATGACTCCAAGAACAATATCTTTTCAGAATAGGATTTCCTAGTACTATCCCTTCTGGCCTCAAGGATGACGTCCAGCACCTGTTTGCTGAGGGATGCTGGTGGTGCATTTAGGGAATAAGCCATGCTGCAAGGTTTAGGGTTTGCAGCTGTGGATGCAAAATCTGTCCCTCCTGCTTAGACAGCAGGAAAGGTGCGTGATGTAGGTGCCAGGGTGGCACTACTGTCAGACTGCGTATTAGTGGGTACCAGTGCTTTCGTGGCCAGTCTGGTGCAATAAGGATTGCCCTTGGCCTGTCTTGTTTGATCTTAAGTAGTACTTTTGAGAGGAGGAGCAGAGGAGGAAAGGCATAAATTGAGAGGTTTTCCCATGTAAAGGATAGGGCATCCACCTTCCAAGCTCTGCTGTGAGGATTCCTGGTGCATAATTTGCAATTGGTGGTTTTGGGGGGGGGGGGGCAAAAAGTTCCACCTCCGGTGTTCCCCACCTCTCGGTTAGAAGTTTGAATGAGTTGGGGTCCAGTTTCCATTCGTGAGGGTCCAGTAGATTTCTGCTTAAGTCATCTGACAGCGAATTTTGGTGCCTGGCA
This sequence comes from Protopterus annectens, assembly GCF_019279795.1. Lineage (NCBI taxonomy): Eukaryota > Metazoa > Chordata > Ceratodontiformes > Protopteridae > Protopterus > Protopterus annectens. The sequence goes on from NC_056733.1 coordinate 687,508,537, forward strand.
GGAATCGAGCTTGTAGGTGCACTTGGATAGTCAAGGCTGTGCTCCTCAGAGCCATGGCTAACCTGCAGAATGGGTAAGAATGAATTCCGCTCTGCTTGTTTATGTACCACATAACTGTGGTATTGTCTGTCTTTATCAGGAGATGTCCTGGAAGGATAAGGTATTTGAAGACTGTCAGAGCATTCTATACAGCTAGCATCTCTTTTTGATTGATATACAGGGGAATTTGTTCTGGGCTCCATTTGCCTTGAATGCATTTGCCTGCCATGTGAACCCCCCCATGCATAGTCTGATGTATCTGTTGTCAGGGTGTGGGCAGCGAGGGGTTGCATGCTTCTGCCCACCAAAGGAACTCTGCTCTTAGACAAGGTATGATAGGAATCACTGTTTCCAGGTCATGAGAATGTTGACACCAGAGACTTTTTAAGTACCATTAAATTTCCTCATATGCAGTCTTGCATATGGAATTAGCAGAATGCATGAGGCCATGAACCCTAGGGATTGCAGTATTTTCCTTGCAGATACTGGGTTTTGTTGGCCATTAGTTTGAAATAGTTTGTCAAATGGACCTGCTTTTCTGGACTGAGAAATGCCATCTGGGAAGTTGTATTCAAGCTTGCTCCCAGGAATACAATTTGTTGATTGGGCACCAGTTGTGATTTCTTTTCATTGATGGTTTATCCCAGTGAAGTTAGACGTCCTTTTACAAATGTCAGGTGCTGAAGTAGCAATTCCTGACTGTCCGCCTGAATCAGGTAATCGTCTAAGTATGGGTAGATTTGAATATTTCTCTGTCTGCAGTATGCAGTGGCTGTTGCCAGGCATTTTGTGAATACTCAGGGCGTAGTACATAAGTTAAAAGGAGTGCAGCGAACTGATAGTGCATAGAGCCTGCCCTGAAATGTAGATATTTCCTGTAAGACTCCTTTATGAGGATGTGCAAGTAAGCTTCTTTTAAGTCTAGGGTGACTAACCAGGCATCCCTGGCTAGCATAGGAAAAAGCTGTTGCAGTGTAAGCATTCTGAATTTTGGGGCCACCAGAAAGGTGTTGAGAATTGATAGATCCAGGATAGGGAGCCAAGAGCCCTCTTTTCTGAGCACCAGGAACAGTCTGGAGTAGAAACCTTGCCTCCTTTGTTCTACTGGAACAGGGTGAATAGCCCTAATATGGAGAAGGGAAAGTACTTGCTTTTGAGCCTCTGCCCACTGGTTTAGAGGAAGGTCTGGCAACCTGCTTGGAGTTGGCAGTGAGTGGAAGTAGAATCTGTATCCCTGGGATACAATGTTTAGAACCCATCGGTCCTGACTAATGGACGTTCAGTTTTTTGCATGAAGGCTGAGTTTTCCTCCTAGGGGCGCAACTACTTCGGCATGGCTGGGAAGGATAATTGGAAAGTCATTGTGAACTTTTTCCATATGGTGGTGGCTTACCACTCCCTGGTTTTGAGGAGGAAACACTCCATTGTTTAGATCTCTGCATACCCTGAGACTGTAGTCTTGGTGGTCTATTTCCCCTGGGTTTGGACTGAGAATGCTTGAGAGGGACTGGAAAGGACCAGTTTTTTGAAGGCCAATGTCTACTGAATCTAGTTGGCTGAACCTGTAAGAAATCTTTGGCAGTTTGCATAGATTTAGCTTTTTCTTCCATCTTTTTAAGAACAACTGCTTTTGTGCCAAACAAAAGTTCCTGATTTAATGGAGCATCTAGTAATTTTGCTTTGACATGGTCAGGCAAGACTTGTTCTTTTAGCCAAGCATGCCTTCTTAGTACAGACCCAGTGACAGCAGCCCTGCAAAGTGCTTTTATGGCATCAAACCCACACTGCAAAGTCAAAGTATGTTTACTAACTTGGTTTGCAGAATGCATTAACTCTTGTAAATCTTTATTTTCTGCACAATCTGGAAGTAACACAATTTTTTGTTTAATTAGTTCCATAATATGTTGCTGGTACGTCAACATGTGAAACTGGCAATTCAAAGCCCTGATGGCAAGAGTTGCAGAGGTATATACCTTGTTACCCCATCTGTCTAAAGCTCTAGAATCCCCGTCTGAAGGGGTAGGGTTTTTGGCTGTAGTAGCCTTAATGCCTTTAGGTCCCTGGGAAATGGTCTCTGGTAGGTTTCTTAAAGAAACATTTGTGAGAGTCAGGTACTCTGTAGTACCTATCAAGTTTTCTAGGAGCTGGTGGTAAGGTGTCAGGAGTAAGACTCAACTCCAAGAAGACATCATCTACAATATCCAGGCCAGGGGGTATAGCTGGAGGCCTGTGCTTTGGCAAATCTAAAAATTCCGTGAGTCTCTTTTTGGACTGAGGATAGTCCTGGCATCCCAGTGGAAATGCTCTCTTAAAGTATGCAAGGTTTCACCAAAAGAAAACTCCTATGGAGGGGAGGTAGAGGGAATGGATTGCTCTGCATCTGAGTCCTCATAGGTAGATAAGGGTAAGTCCTGGTAATCAGAAGGGTCAGAGTCATCAGACTCCTGGTCTGTAGAATCAGAAGGAAATTCCAATTCTTTGTCTTTTGGCAGGGGAAGGCTGGCTTCCCCTAATTAGAGTAATAAGGTCTTCAGCCATTCTAAGCATTTGTTTTGTTGCATGGGGCTTGAGCATGCACTTTGGACGTCAGTTTTCTAGGCATAGTGCGAACTCTGGGCCTGAAAAATTTGGTAGGTTTTAGTTGGAAATGAAGTTGTCAGTTTAATATGAATATTGGTAGGTCAGAATACACCCTCAGAAGCCAGTGCTGGCACAGTGGTTCCGGACCCATCCAAGGTAGAGACATCCACAGGTTCCATAGTCAAAGAAGCATCTCGTGGCATACCGGACTCCGAATGGGTCTCAGCAGAGGCCTGCGAATCTGTAGAAGCAGGCAACAGGGGCTGCAAAGGTACCTCATTGAGTACCAGCGGACTGGCGACTAGCTTAGTGGAAGCGTCGTCGGCAGTTTTTGACCTATGAGGTCTGTCTCTGTCTTTGTCTTTGCTCTTTTTCGGAAGATCAGTAGTCGGATGGCTTACTGAAGCCATTTCGGAATATGGAGAACAAGAGCAAAAGAATTTAGCTACAAAAATAGCCCAACGACGAATAGTTCGGGCATTAAACAAGGCACAAAACCGACAACGAGGGACGTCGTGGTCTGGGCCTAAACAGGTGACGCAGTAAGAATGAAAATCTCTGAGGTATTTCCACTGGCAAGACAACTGTTATTTTTTTCTGACATCAGTTAGAGCAAGAAAAAAGAATCCCCAATGGGGTATTTAGCTTTAGAAGACTTCAGGTCTGAAACTCGAACAAATGAAAATTTCAGGTAGCGGCTGACCGGCACTTGCGAACTGCTTCTGCTTCGGGCTCCTTCTCAGCAAGAAAGACTGATGTAATGGCATGGGCTGCATGTTTTATACCCGACAACCTGATGTCATGGAAGTGGCAATGGCAACCTATGCAGAAATCCCAAGACTCTGGTATTCGGGCTGACTGAGGGCTACCTGCAGGCAGATAACCCAAGTGTGATGACTGCAACAGTGAAACATGAAGAACATCATTTTGAACTTTGGGACCCTGGCAAAAAGATTGAAAAAGGAGAGATCTACCTCAGGCATCCACGTCCTTTCTTTCTTTGGCACCAGATAAATCCTTAAATAAAATCCTGTACTCATCAGACAGAAAGGTGCAGGTTCAATGACTCCAGTATATAACATTTGTTCCGGAACTGGAGGAAACAGGGATATTTGGTTTACTGGGCTAGGAAAAATCTCCTGGAAAGCAGGGGGAGACCCCCAATTCCAAGTGTATCTGACTTTCAGTATCCATTTGTCTGAAACAATCCAGTATCATAAAGACTCAGGAGAGGGAGAAATTGCCAGGGTGGGAGGGTCTGCAACCCTGAAGAGGCAAATCTTCTCTTCATTCTGACTTTTTGGACTGTCCTTAAATTTGACAGGCTTTCCCTTCTGTTTTAAAGCCTCATTGCCACAGTTTTTTTTTAAATCCTGTTTGCTGGTACCTTGCTGCTTATATTGTTTTTCGAAAATGTGAGCTGAAGTTCAAGAAAACATTTTTACTTGTCCTAAAAAGGAAGGTTGGAAGATTTGGGTCACCCCTTGACTCAAATTTCTCATCAAATCTTTTAAGCACTTCAGCTGAAGAATGGCCAAACAGAACTTCCTTGTCCAGAGGAAAATTTAAAATTTCAGTTTTAGCATGTTCAGTAAGATTTTGCGAAAAGTAACCAAGCAAATCTTCACATGACTGACATGGAAACAGCTGCCCTGGAAACAGGATGTACAGCATTTGAACACTTTAAGGCATGTTTAATTACACGAGAAGCAGATACAAAAGAAACATTCAAATAATTTTTCACCTCAAAGGAAGGAAGGAAGGAAGTTTAACAGTTAACTTTTTAAAGTTCTCAAAAGACAGAAGTAAAAACTAACATATATATAACATATATATATATATGTATAGCAAATATCTACTAAACTTTGTTTATGTAATTTCCTGCGATGACTATGCCTGCTTGCATGTATATCACATGTTCTGACTCAATGTGTTATTATGTTTGACCTTATATTGACTGTTGCTGTGAATTATCTGTAATATCGTTGGAGCTTTTCTCCCCGGGCCTCCACTGAAAATGGACATATATCCAGCTGGACTAGCCCGGTCAACAAATGTAAAATAAAAATAAAAAAAATAAATATGAGCCTGATGGTTTAAAATTCTGAATGTTGAAGTGGCAGATGAATACACCTTTCACTTGATTTCGTCAAAAGCTTTCTCATCTTTGTCAGAGAGAATGGGATTAGCAATTTGCCTAGCAGAAGCAGTTTTTGATAAGGAAATCACTGCAAGGTCTGTTTAGGGTTAGAAAACAAGTACTTGAGAGTCTGAGGTACTCTTCATAACTTAGCAGACTTCCTTGCAACAGACGGTTAACTATCAGGCGATCTACTGAAAAACCTTTCATTTAAGATAACATTTCAAAATACGAAAGGTTTTCTAGAGAAAAATCTGACTCAGTACTTTCTTCAGAATTATCAGGTTGTGAAGAAAATCCTGAAGCACAGCATTTTCCATCCAATCCCTGCCCTTCTGACAGAAACCACAGTCAGTGAGAGAAGAAATTCTTTCTCTTCTTTTCTGAATAGGAAACAGATAAAGAAAAAGCAGATTACCTAGCAAACTCCAGCAAATCTTCACTGTCCACTGAAAAAGAAAAAGGAGAAGCCAAATGTTTTATTTTTTGCTTTCTTTTCCTGGGAAACTCCCAGGAAAAGAACTGACCCAAGCAGGCACAATATCCTTCGGCTAAGACACCCTTTCCTAGCTATGCAGTTAACATTCATCCAGCCCTTCCCCTGCAACTGATAAGAATGTTTCGCTCTTGCCCACAGAGGACAATCTTACAGCTGCAGAAAAAGTGTCTATCCCCCCAGTCCTTAGTGGCTATTAAGTCACCTATCAGTGGCAGAAATGAAATTGGAGCAAGCCTGGCACTCAGAGACTACTTGACAACTTTCATTTTCTTCTTGTAGGTAGGGAAGGAAGGACCGAGAAGTCTGGTAACTGCTCCACAGGTTCATTTTGCAAAGGAAGCAAAGGCATTTAGCTGGGCCTGTAAGAGCGAGTAAACTCAGTCGTAGATTAAAAGGTGTTTTTTGAGGGGAAAAAACGCCCTGACAATCCTCAAAAGCAATAAGTCCTGCCCCTAACATACATCTATACAAAAGTGTTAGAAATATTAGAAAAAGTTATTAGAAAAAGTCTATAAACAGTATGTTTCCACAAGCATCCTCAGTATTAAAACACCCCTAGCATAGAATGATAGTCCAAACACATATTCTTTTCTAGTGTAAATAACATTAGTTTCACAGAAAAAAATAAAGAAGTTATGCACTTAACATAACGTTCCATGTGAGTTGTTCATCTCACCTTCATTCTTACTGATGGGTTTGGAGCTGATTCCTTGACTCCTAGTCGGCCTACTGCAAAGCTCGAGGTCTTCAAATAGCTCGAGGCCAAGTCCCTATTCCATGATGCACCTAGAGTTACCTCAGATCTTGTTTGCTGCGTATAACAATACCATATGTCATTCTATCACTCCCAAGAGAATGTATAGAAGGGTTGAGCAACCAGGATGGATCCAGCATCTCAGTCATCTAAAAACCCAGGAGGGGGTAGGAGGGAGGGACGTAAGAATGAAAGCGAGATGAACAACTGACATGGAACGTTACGGTAAGTACATAACTTCTTTATATGAAGTTGTTCTATCTCGCTGTTCATTCTCACTGATGGGTAGCATCCCAAGCACCATCAATCTCAGGTGGCTCACGGGAGTACATTTTTCAGAACAGTGGACCCAAAGGAGGCTCTGTCAACCTTGTAATGAGTGATAAAAGTTTGAGGTTTTAACCAAGGGGCTGCTGCACAAATGTTATCAATAGGAAGTTTGGCAGAAAAGGCAGAAGATGTGGAAACTGCTGTAGGGGCATATTGGCAGCTGAATAAGCAAAGGTGATATAATCAGATAACCATTTAGACAAAGTTGTTTTAGCCACTGGCATACGTCTCCTGGAGTCTGAAAAGGATACAACAAGCTGATACGATTTCCTGAAATCTTTTGTTCTATCCAGATAAAATCTGAGCTGTCTGTGAACATCAAGTTTATGCAGCTTGTATTCAAGATTGTTGGAGTGATTTGGGAAGTAAACTGGCAAATCAATAATTTGGTTAAGATTAGTTTCAGTGCAAACTTTAGGCAAAAAGGAGGGATTTGTTCTAAGTGAGACTTTGTCAGCATGGAAAATCAAGTAAGGAGGTTTAATGGATAACGCCTGAAGCTCTGACACTCTGCGAGCAGAAGTAATAGACACTAAAAAGATAGTCTTCCATGACAAAAATTTGAGATCACATGAGGAAGCTGGATCAAATTTAGGAAAAATGATGCGGGAAAGCATAAAATTTAGATTCCATGGGGAATAGGGAGATTTCACAGGTGGTCTGAGAAGAAAAGTCCCTTTGAGAAAAGCTTTGGAAAATTTGTGTGAAATAATATTCAAACCTTCGAATCCAAGATGAAAGTTAGAAATGGCAGCAAGCTGAACATGGACTGTGGCTGCTGCAGCTCCTTTATTGAAGATCATGGTCAACAACTCTAGTATAGCGGCCATAGGGGCTTGGTAAGGATCAATATTGTTATTAGAGGCCCATATAGAAATTTTTTTCCATTTGCTAAGATATAGTTTCCTCGTAGAGGATTTATGAGAGGATAAGAGAATTTGCTTGGTATCATTGGAAAGGTTTTGGAACCTGGCTATGATGGGAATTAGAGCAGCCAAGCTGTCAGCTTCAGGGACTGCAGAGAGGGATGAAGTTCCCTTGACAAGTGCGTCAGAAGGTCCGGAACTGGGTCCAGAATCCAAGGGTCCTCAAAAAGATGAAGTCAAAGGAGAGGGAACAAAATCTGACGAGGCCAATGAGGGGCTATAAGAATGATAGTCCTTCCCAGAGATTTTGCTTTCTGTACAACCTTGGGTATCAACGGGATTGGTGGAAAAGCATACAGGAGACCCGGAGGTCAATCATGAACGAGTGTATCCCTTGGGGCTTCTTGCAGAGGGGGAATCAGGGCAAAGTAGCTTCTGCATTTCATGTTCATGTGACTGGCAAAAAGGTTGCAGCAAGGTTGGCCCCACCTGCGGAATATCCTGTCCGCTATTTCTTTCTTGAGGGACCACTCGTGGGGCAACAAAATTGCTCTGCTCAGCTTGTCTGCTATCACGTTGGATTTCCCCGGGATGTGTGTTGCTAACAGAAAACACTGGGTGGAAATTGCCTATTACTCTTAGGGCCTCGCGACAAAGGGGGTATGACCTGGTTCCTCCTTGTTTGTTCAAGTACAAGACCACTGACGTGTTGTCTGTCTGAATCACAATCGTACCCAGAGGAAGAGTCCAGGAAGTACTGAAACACCAAAAGTACTGCTCTCATCTCTAAGACATTGATATACAGATATGTCTCTTGATTGGTCCATGTGCCTTGGGTTCTCTTTCCCTGAAACAGCCCCCCCCCCTATCAGGGAAGCGTCCATGGTCACTGTGGCCGCTGGTGGGGGTAAAACAAAAGGACGTCCTATCGTGACATGAAGCGAGGTCAACCACCACTGAAGATCCTTTTTGCAGAGGTTTGTGATCATTATCAGGTGAGACATGGGGAGCTCTTGGTAAGACCACTGAGTGAACAACAGCCATTGCAGTATCCGCATGCGCATATGACCCAGCAGCATGGCCAGAATTGCTGCTGCCATCATACCTAACAATTTTAAAACTTCTGATGCTGGAGCCTTGTTTTTGGACATCAGAATGTAGACCTGCTGATGGAGTAATAAGACTCTTTCTACTGAAAGTCTTAATGTGGTGGTGGTGTCCAGTTCTGCTCAGATAAAGACAATATGCTGCGATGGAGACAAGGCAGATTTTTCTGAGTTTATTGTAATGCCCAGCTGGCTGCAGAGTGATTGAGTGGATTCCCTGGCTTGAATGAGTTGATGCCTGGTGGTGGTGGTGAATAGCCAGTCATCTAGGTACGGAAACACCTGGAATCCTAAACGTCTCGGGTCAGCCATGACCACTGCCATGCATTTGGTGAACACTCTGGGGGCTGTAGTCAGACCAAAGGGCAGGGCTCGAAACTGGTAGTGATTGGCTCCCAGCCGGAAGTCCAGATGATCCCTGGATAGCTTGACCATTTTTACGTGGTAGTACGCATCCTGGAGATCTATCGAGCGCATCCAATTGTCTTTCCCTAAGAAGGGAAGTATCAACTGAAGCGTGAACATCCGAAACATCTCTTTCTTTACAGATTTGTTTAGCCTGCTGAGGTCCAATATAGGTCTCCAGTCCCCTGTCTTTTTTGAAACTAAAAAGAATCTTGAGTAAGTTCCGGATTCTGTCTGGTCTGCTGGGAATGGTTGGATGACTCTTTTTCTTAGCAATGTTTGGACATCTACTGTTGCTTGTTCCTAACTGGGTGGAACGTCCGGGATTTTTCTTGTTGGTGGAGGGGGTGTGGTGAATGGAATGAAGTATCCTGTGGAAATGATACTTTGTACCCAGTTGTCGTTTGTTATTTTGAGCCAGGCATCTGGGTACAAAGATAAGTGACCCCCAACTGCCTCCAGAGCAGGACAGTCGGGCCTCCTTTCAGGAGCGCTGGTATGGCTTCCCAAAAAAAGTGATCTCTGTCACCCTGGTTTTGAGGACCCCCTCTGCCACGAGGGCGACGTCTTCCATTATTAACCCATCCTCTGCCCCTGGAGGGGGGTTCACCACGTCTATCCTGAAATGCTCCTTGGGCTTTTCGGAACCACATTTTTCCTCCCCTTTGACCCTTGGGATAGGGTCTGGTAGGAGTGGAAAAACAGACTCCGGCAGACAGAGTCTTTCCTTCCTGCTCACACATGGTCAAAGTTTCCTTAACTTTGGGCCCAAAAAGAAATGAGCCATCAAAAGGGGTACTCACAAAGGATAACTTAAAGGGCTCCACGAAGGAACACAAGTGCATCCAGGAGTGCCTTCTAAGAGCAACTCCTGTACCTGCTGCCCTGCTCATTCCATCACCTGCATAAGAAATGAGGCGCATAGACAAGTTAACAATGCAACTGAGTGTAGCAAGTTGGGAGGCAACTTTGGCTGTAGCTCCTGCAGCTACTGTACCCTGAAGAGCATTTCCCAGCTCCTTAAGGAGATCTCTCTGTAGTCTAGTGAAACGGGTTAAGTAGTTTAGCGAAAGGAGTGCAAATGTCACTGAACTAAACATGCGCTTCCCATATCTATCCATGATCATGGAGTCTCTGTTGGGAGGATGGATAGAAGAGGAAGTTTCTGACATTTCCTTTTTGGTGGCTGCCGCCACCATCATGCCATCAACTGGCACACCTTTTGTCAAGAAGGATTTATCTTGGGGGGCAGATATGAACTTATTAGGCCTCCTAGGGACAGGCTCCATAGTGTCCAGAGACTCCCAAACCCTTCGTGAGACAAACTGCATAAGCTCATCGAAGGGCGGAGACACCCAAAACGTGGAGGGCTGATGTAACGAAATCAGAGCCGAAAAACTCTTCAGCAAATTCCGACCGACGTCTAAGTGTCCGTCGGTTGAAAGAAGCACAGGCTAGACAAGCTGCTACGTCGTGGTCTGGGCCTAAGCAAGGTAAGCAGTAAGAGTGGAAATCTTTATGAGGTATTTGTTTCCCACAAGTTAAACAGTTATTCACTTTTTCTGACATCGGCTGAGGCAAGAAAGAGTCCCCAACGGGGTACTTAGCTTTTTAGAAGTCTTCGGTACTTGTAGTAGTAATCTCTGGTTCTGACCGACCGGCACTTGCGAACAGCTTCTGCTTCGGGCGCCATGCGGCAAGAAAGATGGAGGAAAATGGCGTCGGCTGATGCCTTTATACCCGAAGAACTGCAGCTATGACGTCGGGTGAAGTGCGACACCAGCCGAGGCCAGACCCAGACTTTGGAATCCGGCCGACCGAAGGGCTGCCTGACGACAGGACAACCCATTTGTAAGGACTGCAGATGCATCCTTGAAGGACATCAGACTCGTCTTCAGTAGGGTTTGTCAACTGCCAGTCACCCCTCTGCCTAAGGATTTCAAGTATCTCTGCAAATGAGATGTCCTCAGAGGGGGACCCTTGTGATTCATCGAAGTCAGTATCAGATGTCAGGGAATCCTGAGGGGAGTCTAGATGTTTCCTCTTACAAACTCTCTTCCTGGGAACCTCATCAGTGGGAGCTTCTAGTGAGGTCTCAGAAGAACAAGAGACACCCAATGGGGCTTCCTGAGGCTCTGGGTCTCTATGCCTAGCCAGGACCTGTGAAGCAGAAGCAGACACAGGCTCTTTAGGGGAGGAAGAAGCCAGACCTGAGGTTGAGGATGTCTTAGGAGACATAACTCTCTTCATGGCATCGAGGGCATCCCTGCTCCATTGCAAGGGAACCGATGGATCCGAGGAAACCGTTGATACCCCCGGCACTGGGACAGTGGGCTCCGAGCCAGAGGTAGGAGCCGAGTTCATCTGAGCCGAAGCCCCTAGAGGTAGAGTAGTAACTGACAAGTCGGTCCAACTATCCTCCCTGGACCCGACCAGAGAGTGTCAACTCCTAGATTCCTCAATCGGCACTGAGAATGTCAGAGTGAACGGAGCCGAAGACACTGGGGCAGGCGTCGGCTCCGAAGGTTCCACAATCAACAAATCCGACTCCTCCAGCTCTGAAGGACCACTATGGCTCAGAGGAGAAAAAGTTGTAGCTGGTATGAGTGTCTTCGGCTCCGAAGCCAGTTGGGTCAGAGCCCATAAAATTTTTGCAAAGGTCGGTGCCTGTTAACAGCTTTTGCACCACACGATCCACATCCAGATCAGAAAGGCTAATAGAGGACTGAGATGAATGGACCGAAGGTGGTACCGATTGTAGTAAAAGAGACTTAGGAATTTCGGATACTGGTTCCAAGACTGAGGACCAGCTCCGAAAAGACAAGACTGCTGGCTCCGACATCTGTGGAGCCGAAGTCGAAGATTACTTTGATATTTTTGTCTAAGACGTCTTAGAAGACTTTGAGGACTTACTGGATCCGTCTTGGTCGCTCAAAGCTTCTTGGAAGGAGGGTTTCAACAAGCCTCTGTCTATCAATTTCCTTTTTCTCCTGTAGGACTCTGGAGGAGAAAGAATGGCATATGGAGCACCTATCCTGTAAATGCACAGCTCAAACAGTACACATAATTGACATGGCTGTCAGTTACAGACATTTTTGGCCACATTTGGGGTACTTTTTAAGCCTGACTTGTGATGCTTATCTTGGTCAATTATTATATCAAACAAAGAATTACTGTCAACTAAAATAAATTTTAACAGTAACTAACAATCAATAGCCTTTTAGAAAATTCAGGCTAAGTCACACACACACACACACACACACACACACACACACACACACACACACACACACACACACACACACACACACACACTAATTATTAAAGTGACAGAAAAAAAACTCTGTCTAAAGGACACAATTTTAAATGGTAAGCAGACTATACTGTAAGAAAAAGATAGCTGCTATAAAACACACACTAAGCCTTATCTAAATATTTTAAATACATTCTAAATAAATAAACCTTATCTAAAGTTTTCTATAAGTTGTGACAAATGGTCAATGACTAAGTACACTCTTAGTAAGAAACTCTTTAAACTGGACCTAAAAACAAGAGGCCAACTAGAAATTTAAAGCACACTAGGGAAAAGGAAATACAATGTAGCTAAATATACTAATAAGCTATAAAAGCTTTATAAAACTATCTAAAACTACCTAAAACTATCTAGTTATCAATATAACTAAGAAATATTTAAAAAAAAAAATTGAAAAATAAGTTTTACTTGCCCAAGCTAACGAGAACCTCCGATCTGTTGCAGTGGCTAACTAGATCTGAGGTAACTCTAGCTGCATCATGGGATAGGGACTTGGCCTTGAGCTATTTGAAGACCTCGAGCTTTGCAGTAGGCCAATTCGGAGCCGAGGGATCAGTTCCAAACCCATCAGTAAGAATAAACGGCGAGATAGAACAACGTCGCATATATAGTTTTCCTCAGAAAAGTAAAAAGTACAGTTTTGTACCTACCATAAATGTAGATGTCCGATAGATATGCAACTGCAGTCATAACATATGGGTTGTCCTGCCTCAGGCAGCCCTCGATCGGCCGAATTCCAAAGTCTGGGTCCGGCGTCGGCTGGTGTCGCCTCCTCTCCGACATCACATCGGCTGGAGTATAAAGGCATCTGCCGACGCCATCTTCTTCAGTGTTTCTTGCCCCAGATGCCAGGTGCCCTCCTAAGAAGGCTAAATTTGGTGAATGGATAAAAAATTCCAGACATGCACAACAGTAATAAACAGATACACCATAGGAGATACCCCCAGCTAATAGGAATCGTGGTAGGGACCCATATAGAAAGTTGCAGAGGGGTAGGAGGGTGGGAAAATCCGAATGCAGTTGCATATCTATCGGACATCTACATTTATGGTAGGTACAAAACTGTACTATGTCCTTCAAGAATGCAACTGCAGTCATAACATATGGGTTGAATACCATAGCCAAGCTGGGGGTGGATGGAACTAAGAGAGGGATGGTGTAGCTAAAATGCCCTGCAGGACTGCCGAAGCAAAGCCTGCTCGGGATCTGGAGTATAAGGGCAGGTTGTAGTGCTTGGTAAATGTATGCACGGAGCTCCATGTAGCAGCCTCTAAAATGTCCTTTGTTGCCGCTCCTCTTAGGAAAGCTGTGGATGTGGCTATAGCTCTGGTGGAATGTGGCCTAATATTGGCTGGCACACTTTTTCCATGGAAAGAATAGCAGAATCTGATGCAGTGTCCAATCCATTTTGAAATTGTTTGTTTGGAGATTGCTTTTCCTTGTACTCCAGCAGCATAGGCTACAAACAGTTGGTCAGACTTTCTGGTGGCCTTAGTTCTGTCCAAGTAGTAGCGTAGTTGCCTGTGCATGTCCAAAGTATGCAGCAGTTTTTCCCCCCTATTTTGAGGATTGGGGAAGAAAGTAGGCAGGTGAATAGCTTGATTTAGAGACACCCTGGAAATAACTTTTGGCATGAATGTAGGATTGGTTCTTAGAGAAACTCTGTCCTGATGAAAAATGAGGAAGGGAGGCACTGCCATGAGTGCCTGTATCTCCGAGACTCTTCTTGCAGATGTGACTGCCAATAGAAATACCGTTTTTCATGATAGAAATTGCATTTCTGAAGTTGCTGCTGGCTCAAAGGAGGAAGAGTTAATTTTTCCAAAACGAAATTGAGGTCCCATGCAGGTACTGGCTGTTTTCTGGGAGGTTTGATATTCTTTATCCCTCTTAGGAACTGTCTTAGCAAAGGATGTGAAAACACTGGTGGGTCACAATTGTATTTTGCTGAGATTGCTGAGGCGTGAATCTTTATAGAAGAGTATGAGAGTCCAGTATGAAACATTTCTGCCAAGTATTCTAATATCTGAGGTATACTCAGTAATGTTGTATCCTGACCCATGTTGGCATTCCAGATGCTGAATCTCTTCCACTTGGCTGAATAGGTTTTTCTGGTGGAAGGTCTGCGTGCTTCCAGTAAGATCTCTTGAACTGTTTTGGAAAGAGAGATAGCTGGAGGAATCATGGTAACCTCCAGGCCGTCAGATGCAAATTTTTCAGGTTTTGATGGACAGTCCTGTAATTGTGTTGTGTTAGAAGCAGGGGCCATAGGGTCAGAGGCCACGGTCTGGTCCGAGTTATGCTCAACAGCAGTGGGTACCAGTGCTGCCTTGGCCAGTCTGGAGCTATCAAAATGCCTGTTGGTTGTTCTGCTTTGATCTTCAGTATCACCTTGGTCAGCAGAGGTAGAGGAGGGAATGCATAAATTTTTAGGGAATTCCAGCTGAAGGAGACAGCATCCGTTTTCCAGGCTAGAGGATGGTGGGTCCTTGTGCAGAACTTTTCCAGGTGATGATTTAAGTGGGAAGCAAAGAGATCTACGTCTTCCCCATGTCTTTGTTAGTTGTGAGAAAATGTGAGGATGCAGCATCCATTCGTGTGGATCCAAGAAATTTCTGCTCAGGTTGTCCGCCAGTACATTGTCCTTGCCTGGCACAAACTGGGATTGCAAATGTATCTTCAGACTCAGGGATTTTCCCAGAGAAGCATTGTTAGTCTGCAGAGGGGATAAGAATGAGTGCCTCCCTGCTTGTTTATATACCACATGACAGTGGTGTTGTCTGTCCTTATTAGCAAATGTCCTTGTTGTAGTGATTTTTCGAAAGTCTCAATTGCATGTATCACTGCCAGCATCTCTTTTTGGTTTATGTGCAGATGTCTTTCCTTTGGTGTCCATAGACCTTGAATGCATCTGCCTCCATGTGCGCCCCATCCATGATCTGAGGCGTCTGTTGTAATCATTTGACCTGCTTGAGGTCTGTTGAAAGACATGCCTTTGTTTAACTGACTTGCTTGAGCCCACCACAAAAATTCCTTTTGCAGACATGGAATAAGTGGGATTACGTCCTCTAGGCTTTGGCTGTGTTGGGACCATAAGCTTTTTAAGTACCATTGCAGCTTTCTCATATGAAGTCTTGCCAAAGGTATCAGAAGAATGCAAGATGCCATGAACCCCAGGGCCTGCAGGATTTTCCTTGCAGTCAGCTGGGAGAGTTTTGCTAGGCCTTTGAAGTACTCTGGTAACTGCTGTTGTTTTTCCTCTGTGAGGTAGGCCATTTGAGTTTCTGTGTCCAGTTTGGCTCCTAGGAAAATAATCTGTTGGGATGGCAGTAGTCTTGACTTCTGAATGTTGACTGTGTATCCCAAGGCCTGCAGTAGTTGAATGACATAGTCCAAGCTTGCTTTTAAGGTTTGCTTGTTGTCTGCTTGTATGAGGCAGTCATCCAGGTAGGGGTATATTTGAATCCCCTGGAGTCTGCAGTGTGCCACTACTGATGCCAGGCATTTTGTGAACACTCTGGGCGCAGTAGATAAGCCAAACGGCAATGCTGAGAATTGATAATGCTCTGTCCCTGCAAGAAATCTGAGGTATCTTCTGCAGCTTTGTCTGATTGGGACATGCAGGTATGCCTCCTTGAGGTCCAGAGTGACCAGCCAAGACCCCTTGCCCAGCATGGGAAGGAGTTGCTGCAGCGTCAGCATTTTGAACTTTGGCACAATAAGATAAGTATTTAGAGTTGACAAGTCCAGTATAGGTCTCCATTTGTTTTCTTTTCTTGGAACAAGGAACAGTCTTGAATAAAATCCCTGGCCTTGTTCCTGAGGAGGAACCCTTTCTATTGCTTTTATACTTAACAGCTTTGAAACTTGAGTGAGTGCCTCTGCCCTTTGATGATGTGGCAGGTTTGGCATGCCTTGTCTTATTGGTAAAGTATGGAAGTGGAATCTGTAACCCTTGTCTATTAAATAAAGAATCCAGTTGTCCTTGGTTAAGATTTGCCAGTTTTTTGAGAATAAGGATAATTTTCCGCCCAAAGGTGCTTCTCTTTGAGCCTTTGTAGGCGGTGTGAAAGTCAAGTCATTGTGATTGTCCTTGTGGTGCAGCTGGGCTGTCTGCGCCACTTCTTTGATTTGTAGGTTGCCATTAGCGGCCCCTGTAGGATCCTCGGTATTGCCCTCTACCTCGGGCACGCCTGCCTTTTCCACTTTGAAACTTGTCAGAGCCTGGGAAGGACCAATTCTTTGAAGGCCAGTTTCTGCTGAATCTGGGTGGCTGAACCTGAAGGAAATCCTTGACTGTCTGTACTGACTTTGCTTTTTCCTCAATGGATTTCAACACATCTTGTGCATTAGCACCAAAAAGCTTCTGTTTTTCCAGAGGTGCATCAAGTAACTTTACTTTAACATGGTCAAGCAAAGACTGATCTTTTAACCAAGCATGTCTATGTATCACAGCCCCAGTCATAGCTGCCCTACATGAAGCTTCCAATGCATCATAACCACATTGAAGAAAATGGTTGTTAACCTGCTGAGTGTTATGTATATGTTCCTGCAATGCCTTTCTATCGATAGGCTCAGGAGAGGCTAACTTTTTCTGTAAATCATCCAGTAAAAAATCCTGGTACTGAAACATGTGAAAAAGGCAGTTAAGTGACCTCATGGCTAGGGTGGTAGAGGTATAAACTTTTTTACCCCATCTCTCCAGGGACCTAGCTTCCCTGTCCGCTGGCAATGGATTTTTGGCAGTGGAAGTAGCCACTCCCTTGGGGCCCTGTGAAATAGTGTCTAGATCCACAGAGTGGGCCTTAAAGAGATGCTTGTGAGTGTCAGGGACCCTATAATATCTGTCTGGCTTGACAGGAGCAGGGGGGAGAGAATCAGGGTTAGCACTGGAGTCAGAGAAAACATCATCCAAAACATCCATAACTGGAGGAATAGCTAAAGGTCTGTGCTGGGGAAGCTTGAGGAAGGTACGCAGCCTTTTCCTGGAATCAGAAAATTCCTGACCCTGCCATTTAAAATGTTCCCTCATAGAGTGCAGGACTTCACCAAACGAGAAATCCTCTGGAGGGGAGGCAGAGGGAATTGATTCCTCAGCATCAGAGTCCTTGTAGGCCTGGAAGGATTCTTCTTGGGTATCAGAATGCTCAGAATCCCCAGAGGCTTCATCTGAAGAGAGGTTGTCAGCCTGCTCAGTTCTGGGCCTTTTCTCTGCAGGTGGCTGAGAACCTCTGTCTGGATGAGGCTGAGACCCCCTGATAAGAGAAATAAGATCTGCAGCAAGAGACATGATCTGTATATCAGAAGAAGGGGCCTGAGCAGCAGGTTTAGGATGGGCCTTGGCCTGGCTGGTGGCCTTAGCACGTGCAAAGGCCTTGATGGACATGGATACAGGAGGCCTAGCAGCCCCACGTGCAGGAGTAACCTTGTCTACAGAAATGGTGTCGGGTAGATCCAGAACTTCGGTTTCCGGAGGAAAATCAACAACTGGCACCGGAGAGATCTCCGAGACCGAAGGTCGTGTTAACGCTGTGTCGTCGGCCTGGAGCGGTTGAATTACCGCTCAAGGGACCGGGCACTAGCGGAGGGTTTAGGAGTTGCATCGGTGGTGGACGCGGGCCGAGGATGTCGGTCCCGGTCCTTTCGTTTTTTGGCAGATTGAGTTGTCGGTTGATCCGACGGCATGATATACGAAAGATTCACGAAAAAGTCTTTGGCAAATTCTGCCCGGCGCCTGAGAGTGCACTTATTAAAGCAAGCACAGGCAGCACAGGCCGAGACGCCGTGGTCTGGGGCCCAGGCAAGGAAGGCAGTAAGAATGGAAGTCCTTATGAAAATTAAAAAAAAGGGAGAAAATTGGGTTTAGAAAAAGGGGTTAAAAGGAAAAGAAGGAAAAATGGGGAAAGGTTTAATTTTAAAAAAAATTAAAGGAAACATAAAAAAAGGATAAAAAATTTTTTAAAAAAAAAAAACTCCCCCAAGAACTCAGCAAAGTCCAGAGGATTTAGGTTTTTTGCTTGTAAGTATATGCATTTTTTTTTTGTACCCCAAGCAGATTTGGTTTTCTCAGGTAGATAGCAAATACTGGACTGATAAAAAGGTTAACCCGGAAACATATTTTTGGGAGTGTAATGAATTAGCAGATTTTAAAATTCTCTACAGAGTACTCTGTCGGTAATGTTGTGGGAGGACAAAATGGCTGTAACTAATGCAAATTATTATTTTGAGCTGAGAAAAGGCCCTGAATTGCTTATACACAAAGGTATAAGCTAAGTTTAATGTTATTGACTAAAAAAGCAGTTACTAGAAAAGGGGAAAAAAGAATTATGTCTTACCATAATGTTCCATCTGAGTTGTTGATCTTCTTCCAGTCATCACTGGTGGGTTCGGTTCTGAGCCCTGGGAATTGAGTGGGCCCAAACCAACCCCATGCACCAAAAAATGAGCTGTTTACCCACAATGCCCTTCTCCCAGTTACCTCAGATCGAGTTTGCATGCAAAAAAAAAACAGGAAGACAGAGGCCATCTCTGTGCAGAAACCCTGAAACACCCAAAAGGACCCAGAAGATCCACCAGGAGCCTTTGGTGGGGGGTGGGGGGGTGTGATGACTGGAAGAAGATCAACAACTCAGATGGAACATTATGGTAAGACATAACTTTTTACCTGAAGTTGTTAATCTTCCTATTCATAACTGATGGGAAAGAATCCCAAGCTACTTGGAGAACCTGGGTGGCCCTTATGGAAGAACATTCCTGAGAACCATCGACCCAAAAGGGCCCCTCTTCCCCTGGAGACCAGATCCAATTTGTAATGCTTGATGAAGGTATGGGATTTAGCCCAAATGGCTGCTGCACAGATGTCATCCATGGAAGCCCTGGAGTGGAAGGCAACAGAAGCTGCCCCTAGTTGAGTGAGCTTTGATTTAATCAGGCTTGGGTTCATTCGTAAGAAATATGAGAAGGAAAGGTCTCTGAGCCATTTTGACAAAGTAACTTTAGATACAGCCCCCCCCTTAGGACCAGAAAATGAAAAGTTGGTCCGACAAAAGGACTTAGTTCTGTCCAGGTAGAAACATAGTTGTCTATGAACGCCAGTAAATGCAGGCAGTATTCTCCTTGTTTGAATAATTTGGAAAAATACAGGGAGCTCAATGGACTGGTTAATAGAGAAGTCAGAAACCCCCTTTGGGGGAGAAAAGATGGATTAGTACAAAGTGATACTCTGTCCTTATGGAAGATCGGGTACGGCTCTTGATGCATAAGGCTTGTAACTCAGATATCCGTCTGGCTGAAGTGACCCCAAAAACAAAGATTTCCATGGCAGGAATTTTAGATCACATGCCCAGCTGGCTAAAAAGGGGTAGAAAAGAGAGACTGGAAAACCCGGGGAGAGATTCCATGCCTTAACAGGCGGGTGATAGGAGGTGTGCTATGGAAAATTCCCTTGAGAAAAGTCTTGCAAATTCAGGTGGAATTAAAAGGGACTCCATCTGAACCATTATGGAAATTGGATACAGCTGCTAAATGGACTCAATGATGGAAGCTGATGCCCCATTGTTAAACAACCCCAGAACGATAGTGAAGAATAGCAGCTGTAGGGGCTGAAAAGGATTTAGCATCCGATTATGTGACCAGATAGCTTTTCCTTTGTCTCTGAAAATTTTCTGGTGGATGGTTTATGGGAGGCCAGAATAATATCTCGGACAGATGAGGAGAGGGTTTCCTGCCTGGCAACAAAGCGGAAGTGGAAAAACCCGCTGTCAGCTTAAAGTGGATAGATTTGGGGAGTCAGCCCTTGTGGGTGAGATATTAGGTCCTGACGAGTGTCCAGGATCCAAGGAGGTTGTAACAGTTGAGGTCAGGGGAAAGGGGAAACCACACTTGACGAGGCCAGAAAGGGGCAATGAAGATTACTTTGCATCTCAACTGAATAGCTTTCCTTAGAAATAGAGGTACCAGAAGTGTTGGAGGATAAGCATAGAGGAGACCTGCTGGCTAATCGTGAGTCAGAGCGGCACTTGGTGACCCCCTTGGGAGAAAGAGGACAAAGTAGCTGCTGCATTTTTTTTTGAGGGGAAAAAAATAGCAGCAACGGGCCCCCTGAAGTTTTTCTGCCATCACCCCGGGTTGACAGACCACCCTGTGGATGGAAGCTGCTTTTCCCCTTTTCACAATCACGTTTGGAGCCCCCCAGGATATGCATTGCGATTAGAAAGCAGTTGGAAGCTACCCCAATGTCAAATGTTCAGGGAATAATAGAATTTGGTCCCTCCCTGTTTGTTTATGTACCAAAATGGACTTTTGGATTTGAAAATTGTTCCTGGGAAGGAGGGGATGAAGTGCCCAACGCAACAGCAAACTCCAGGACATTGATATGCAAGTTGACCTATAGGCTGGACCACGTGCCTTGGACTGTCTTTCCTGGAAGTGCCCCCCCCCCTATCAGGGAAGCGTGCGTTGTCACCGTGGCGTTGGGGAGTCGGGAAAGGGGGCAACACCAAAGGTTTTCATCTGTTCTCATCCACCAGAGGAGATCTTGTCTTGTTTGCAGGAGCTGGTGATGAGGATCAGTGAGCTCGGGGGATGAAGATTAACCCACTGGGACAAAAGGAGCCACTGTAGTAGTCTCATATGCAGTCTGGCTAGGGGAACAATACACCCCAGAGCCTGTAGAACTTTCCTTACAGACACCTTCCTTCCAGAGTATCACTTGTACTTATAACCTTAATCTCTGAAGTCTGTGAGGAGGAAGAAAGACTTGGCTTGTTTGAGTGTTGAATACTCCCCCTATAAATTTGAATTGCTGGGTGGGATGAAAGTTGGATTTTTCCCAGTGTATGGTGATGCCTAGGAACTCCGCTAGTGCTAGAGTGTAGTGCAGGGCCCTGACCAGTAGGTGCTTGGTTGGGGCCCAGTCATCTACATATGGAAACACCTGCAATCCCTGAAGTCTCAGATGAGCTGTCACCACTGCTAGACATTTCATGAACACTCTGAGGGGCCGAGACCGAATGGCAAGACTCTGAATTGGTAATGACTGGCTCCCAGCTGGAAGTGAAGGAGACTCCTGGAGCGGGTTCCATTTTGATTTTAATACGCATCCCAGAGGTCTATCGAGCACATCCACACACCTTGCCAAAGAAATGGGAGAATGGATTGTACTGTGACCATGGGGAATTTGGTCTGAACTACTGACTTGTTTAGTTGGCTGAGATCCAGAATGGGTCTCCAGTCCCCAGTCTTTTGGCCCCAAAAAAGAATCTTGAGTAAAACCCAGATCTGCACTGGTCTGGGGGACTTGGGATGACTTGTTTTATACGCAGCTTTGCTATTTCTGAAGCTGCCTCTTCCCATCGACTGTGTGGAACACCCCGGGGATTTGGGGTTCTTGGATAAGAGATTAGAGGGATCTAGTAACTTCTGGAAATTATTCTCTGCACCCACTGATTGTTTGTAATAGAGTGCCAGGCAGCTTGATGCAGAGAGAAACGAACTGCTTCCAGAGGCAAGCAACTGGGCAACGGGGGCCTGATACGGCCCCTGGCAAAGAATCTCTGGAGTCCTGATTTCGGGACCCCTCTATCCAAAAAGGGGAGTCTTCCATTTTTGGGAAACCCCCCTCTGCCTCGGGGGGTGTCCTCACCACGCACTACGGAAAGAGCCTTGAGATTTTTGTGCCACATCTTTCCACTCCTTTGGTTCCGGGAAAAAGGGCTGAGGTTTGGGAAAAACATAGGCCAACGGCAGACAAGGCTTTTCCATCCTGCTCGCACCTGGCTAATGTGTACTTCACTTTAGAACTGAACAAAGCTGACGGTTCGATAGGGGCATTTAAAATGGAAGACTTGAAGGAGTCCAAGGGCACAAATGCACATCTAGGTGGGGCCTCATAACTACACCTGCCCCCACAGCTTTAGTTCCCCCTTTTGGGTTTGTGGGACAGCAACCTCATGGACAAGTTGGAAATTGACTTTAGGGTGGCAAGTTTGGAAGCAACTGTATCAGGGCCGCCCAAAAACTTGACCCATGAGGGTTCCAGAGAGTTCAGTGATGAGATCTCTTTGGAGCCTCATAAAATGCACCAAAAAGTTCAGAGACCTAACAGCAAAGGTCGCTGAAGAAAAACCTTGCTTCCCTAATCTGTGAATCCACCTGGGACTCTCTGTTGGGTGGGTGGACAACAGGATTTTCCTCTGCAAGGTCCTTTTTCGTGGCAGCCACCACCACCATAGCGTCTACTGCCCTCTAGACCAATGGGGCTGATCTTCTGGAGGGGAGAGTATCTTGTCTGATCTCCTGGGAATGGCCTCAATGGTATCAGGGTTCTTCCAAGCCTGCTGCATGATGAGTTTGACTAACTCATCGGTGGGGGGGTCACCTAAGAAGTAGAGGGTCAAGAGAGGAAGGCCTGCAGGAATACGGATTCCTCCGAGGAAAGGTTGAAAGGCTTCCAGTCACCCCTCTGCCTCAAAATTTCCAGGATGTCTCCAAAGGAGACATCATCGGAGGGTGACCGTGGGGACCCTTCCCCATCATCGTAGTCTCTATCTTCAGTGAGGGACTCCTCCGGGGAGTCCATGTGTTTCCTCTTACACATCAGTTTCTGAGGGGGTTCTTCAGTGGGAGCATTTGAAGAAGACTCAGAAAGGGGGTTACCCTGTACAGGGGTTTCCTGAGGCTTGCACTCTCTGTTCTGGGGGGGTGGCCTGTAATAGCAGCAGCTCAGAAAGAGCGGAAAGAAGGTCCGACATAAGAGGATTGCTTCTTGAAGCAAGCATCCTCTCCATCACCCGGAAGGCAGGCCC
Source organism: Protopterus annectens (assembly GCF_019279795.1). Taxonomy (NCBI): domain Eukaryota; kingdom Metazoa; phylum Chordata; order Ceratodontiformes; family Protopteridae; genus Protopterus; species Protopterus annectens. Next base: position 687,531,374 of record NC_056733.1, read on the forward strand.
ACCTGAAGAGGAATGGGAGCCTGGAACCGTGGAAGACAATCTCGGAAATGGAGTCACACCCCGCTCCATGAGGCCCTCCCCCGGGGAGCCTCAAGCAATACTGGGGTGAGAGTAACCCTTGGATCCAAAGGGAGGGCAAAACAACTGGAGCCTTTTGGGAACAGAGGGTTCCACCCCCGCATGAGGAAAGGGTTTGGGTTTGGAAAGAAACCAACACCCAAAGGGGCCTCGGAGCCTCAGATAAGGTCACTGCTGGTGCCAAGGAAAGGAGTCCTCCTGCAGACGTCGGAGCTATGGGCCTCAGAACCGAAGGGTCCAAGGGAGGATAATACATGGGAGTTGCAGGAGCAATGGACCCAAAACCCGGCGTGGGGTGGGTCTAGGAAAATTTGTAATCCCCCTGGCTGTCAGCAGCTGATCAAAGAGGTGCACCACATCCAACTCAGATACGCTCCTGGTGGACCTTACCGACACACCTGAGGGGGAGTCAGGTCGGTCCAAAAAATGGGCTGAAGGCTTAACCAGCAAACGAACCCAAGGACGGGGAGAATAGGGTCCATGGTGTAGTAAAAGTCGGCACCGAGGATGCCAGTTCTGAAACAGGCAAAAGGGGGATTACTCCCGACAGGGGCTTGCAGCCAAGCAACAGCCGGAGTGGAAGTCATTATTGGCTCCAAAGGGGGGATACCGATCTGGGAACAGAGAGGGGGGCGTTGGTGCCAGGTAATGTCAGGCAATATGGTCGGAGCCAAACTATGGTAGGAACCGAAACCCGGGGTCGGGGGGGCCGATGAGGAAGTCATGACCATCTCTGTAGGGGCCACTGGAGCTGAGCTGGGAGCCAGGTGGTCGGAACAGAGGAGGCAATCCTGTGCTCCAAGGAAGTCCTATGGGCCTTATGGTTATGAGGCTTGCCCCATCCCCGGGGGTGAAGAAGGGTCAGAACGAAGATTTTTTTTGTCCATAGAGGGGGGGTTGAGACCTCAGACACTCCCAAAAAAAGGAGAAGGAAAAAGGCCTTTGCGAATTTGTTTATTCCTTCTTTCATTCAGCATCCGCTGACTGAAACTGGCACAAATGTCACAGGGATGTTTCACAGAAAAGTGTGGAACCCCCAAACAGTATACACATTCCTCATGTAGATCACTATTCAGGAGATTACCATTGCAGGAAGAGCAATGCTTAAATCCCAAAGTCCCTTTTTTTTCAGACATACCACAATAAAACAACACAACAAGCCAGAGTAAGGAAAGGAAGGAAAGATAGAGAGTGGAAATACCAACAATGGTATTCAGAATACCACAATGGTAAAAAGGGCATTTACCAATGATGGTACAAGAAAAGGGATACCCGTGGGTACAGCAGATTAAGATATCAAAATAGAAGAGTTTGAGAGGAAAACACAAAATACTATAAATTTTGAAAACGCAATACTTACCTGGAGAGTCCGGCCCCTATATGGCTGCGGGCAAATGAGATCTGAGGTAACTGGGAGAAGGGCATTGTGGGTAGCAACTTATCTCGAGAGTTTTGGTGCACGCAAGCTTGGTATTAACCCGACTCTTCTGATGGCTGGGAATTGAACCCATCAGTGATGAATAGGAAGAAGATTAACAACTTCAGATCAAAATTTAAATCAATCATAACTGAAGTACTGAACATTGTAAAGGAGATAAGTGAACTAGAAGTGGGATCTTTATAAAACTGAATGAGAAAATTACATAAAAATAAATAGAATCTGTGGGAATAATACATGCAGAATAAAGTTCAGGATGAGTAAGGTTTGAGGAAAGGCTGGAACTGAGCAATTTATCTTTTGCCGGACTGAATAATTGTTAAAAAGAAACAAAACATATGAAATGTATAATGCATGAATATGACCAAATGTTAATATAGTTTGTTTTCTTTTAAATTAATGTATGCATGCCTACGTCTTAAGTGATATTTCAATAAAGGTACTTTCATTGAATAGACAACACACTAGGCTGCATTCTTAGAACTGTTAAACATGTATACTATCAAAGTCTTTCCTTAAAACTTTTCAGCCTTAACCTATTCACAGGGTTTGTGCCAGACACCTGAAGAACAGACACTACGCCTCCCCTACATACCCAGTTAATTATATGCCCATGAATCTGACCACACAGTTACATGCAAAGCCATGAAATGCATCATAGCAGAACTCATTTCTGCATTCACAGGCAACTTAAATGATCTAGACCCCCATCAGTATGGTTTTGTGAAGGATATGTCCTGTGTCCTAAACCAAGCAAGTTTCTTTGAAAAGGTTACAGATGGTATGGACAGTGGTTACTCAGTGCACACTGATGATCTCGATATTGTCAAGGCTCACACTGCCCCCTATATAAGTATTACTAAAGGATTAGACAAACATAATGTAAACCACTACATTGTCCACTGAACTGCAAATTGACTAAAACTCTGGTTTGAAAGTCCCTGGTTAATCTCTCTGAATGTAAAACTGTTAACTAATGGGATGCAATAGGGATCAGTGCTGGACCCTCTCCAAATCAATATCTCAAAAATGTGGCAGACAAAGTTTGCTGATGACTGCAAGCCGGGCACTGTTATCTACTCATCAGTTGATGTTAAACAGCTCCAGCAAGGGCCAGAATATGCACATAACTGGTGTACTAAAAATGGTCTCAAGTTAAATGCAAAAAAGTGCAGGATTGAAACATTTAACAAAAAGGTGTCCACACCTCATATGTTATAAATTGTACTCATCTTCAGACAGAGTTAGTCATAAGACTAAGGGTATTAATGAGGACAATTTCTTCCCTGTCAATCATCAGGTTTTCACCACAATCAGGAAATACTTAATTTCCAAAGAAATGTCTTCAAGATCCAAAGTCATCATTCTGCCACTATACCCTTTTCTTATTAAACCAAAATACAGTGCCCCCTTTGGTGTGTAAAATCCATTTATATTGCTCTACTAGAAAGGGACCAAAGATTTCTAAAAAAGAAAATGGAAAGTCTTAAATCCTGCAACTATTCTGATAAATCAGTACAACTCTACTTATACTCAGTAGTCTTCTGGTTTCTTCAAGGTGACCTGTGTCTTAGTTTTTGAGACATGAAAGACCCAGTCCTATTTGACCTCCTATTTCTTCATAAAATCAGAGACTCTCCAAACAGCCTATTATGGACATAAATATACATCAAAACACAAAACAAACTGGAGGGATGGTTTCCCTAATGCAACATATTCCCAGCCTATGGAATAAGTTGCCACTACACAATATGTTCAGCATTAGATGAGTGTTGCAGTAGTGTATGCCACACTGGGTTGCCATAGCTTAGAACCCAAAAAAGGGAGGAGGAAGTACATTAAGAATCCTGAAGCCCCTGGAGAATGGTCCTAGCAAAGCCTGTTCTGCACATGAAAAGGGAACTCAATTTATGGTGGACTGTAACAATACGAAACAGAGGACCAAGTTACTGCCTCTAGAATACTTCTTTAATACACCCATTTCCAAAGCCCTGGTGGTATGGTCCATAACCCTATCCAGAAGAGGCTTGTTATGGTGCATGTAGAAAGAGGACATAGTATGACAAGACCATCTAGAAATGGTCTGCTGGGGACGCGGTTGTTCTTTTCTCTTGCATTTTCAAAAGAAACTTACATCTGTTCTGCTTTCCTGTAGGTCTGAGTTTTGACTTCACTGTATCTGAGATGCCTGTGAATATCCAGACTATGAAAATTTTCTCTCTCGCATGTTTGGGTTCTGGAAAAAAGACAGGGAGATTAATTTTTATGGCTCAAGGTAAACAGTAAAACCACTTTTTCTGAAAAAAGTTTTATTATATATCAATCATTTTTCAGTCTTGTGCAATCAACAGGCATGCTCACCCAGTACTCTGGTAGCTGCTCTGTTAATCACAAATGATATTGTAACACAATCTGAAACCACTTAAAGCATAAAAGGAGTAAGAAACCCTATCCTTGTGGAAAATGAGGTAAGACTGACATCATAACAGTGTGTAACTCAGATACTCTTTTAGCATAGGAGCAATGACTAAAAAGGTCTTCCATGTTAAAAACCTTAATTCAGCTTGGGGGGGGGGATAGGACCCAAAGGCAGACATGCAGAAATGGCTGACAGATGAATCTTGGGTAAGAAAGGTCAAATGACAATAATACACTCAAATAATCAAGAATCAGAGGCAGCTGGGCCTTAAAAGGGTCATATTCATTGGAATGGCACCAATTAGAAAATCTTTTCCACTTACACATGTGAGTTTGTAGAAGCAGGTTTTTAGTATCCTCTAGTACCTGCTGTACATCCTCAGAAAAATGTGCCTAAAATTTCTATCATCTAGGCAGTCAACTAAAATTTCAGGCTGGTGTCTATCAAAACAAACCCTCCTGGGCAAAAGTACATCTAGTCTGTGTGGAAGCTTATGGTAACTGTCAGTGGCCAGTTTCAAAGGAAGAAAGAAACGTTGTTAAGTGAGCCAAAAGAGAGTCACCATAACTATTTTTGTGAAGTCTTTCTGAATCTTTAGAAGAACCCTGGATATTAGTGGAAAGGGTAGAACAGCGTAAAGAAACATTCCTGTCAATGGGAATGAGATCACATCTTGCTTCCTGGCTTGTTTGCAAGGAATCCTACAGCAGAATTTCTTTACCTCTCAGTTCTGACAGGATGCAAATAGATCTACTTGAGGTTTTCCCCCGGGGATTAGTTCCTGATAGACTTTTTTTTTTCATAAGGGTCTGTCCGGGGACCCCAAAGGGATGGGGGGCTAAAGGGGGGGCCCAGGCTTTCACAGTTTTTGGGAAAAGAGGGTAAGATCTGGCCCCCCTGTTTAATGATGTACCATATTACTGTGAAAAAGAAATTAGAAAAATTATTTGGGGCTTTCTTTAAAACTGCCATCTCCCTTTTAAACACTACCCTTAAAAAAATGGCTATCTCTCCTCGGGTCCCTAGACCTAAAAGCATTTGACGGGCCCCCCTTTCCCCAATAACCTTCCTTCTCACAATCAGTCACCAACTGGTTTCAGAGTTACCTGTCTGACCCCCAAACAATCCATTGTATGGCAGAATGACATATCTCCCCAACTACCTGTCTCCATGGGGGTTCCCAAGGATCCATCCTTGGACCCCTACTCTTCTCTATTTTCACAAATAATCTAGCCTCTGCCACCACACATGGCACACTAAACAAAAAATGACTGACCATCATCTGCTCAGCCCCCCCACCAAACTGCAAAAGGTCACAGGAAGCCTTTTCCTCTGTTGAAACTTGGTTATCCGATGCCCAATTAATACTCAACCCAAACAAAACTAAACTAATCTTCCAACCCACCAAACATACTCAAAACAACTCTCACTTTAACATCACAGCAAATGACAACACCACTATATACCCAACTGAACACACCAAATTGCTAGGGGGAAATAGACAATAAACTAAAATTTGACATTCACATATCCATGACCATAAAAAAGTCCACAAAAAACTAGGAGCGTTATACAGAAATAAGCATCTTCTCACCAAAGCAGCAAAGATTTCAATAGCAAATTCCCACCTTATCTCCACCCTACTTTATGCCTCTCCAATATATACCAAAATAAGGCAATGCGATCTAAACAAGCTAGAGACCTGCTACAACAAAATTGAAAAAGCCACAGGGGCATCCTACCGTAGTCACCACTGTCTCTCACTTGCTGAACTGGGCTGGCTTGAACTCCCTCACCTCCTTCAATGGTATCAACTCTCACTCGCCCACAAACTAGTAAACCATCCACTAAATGTCCCATCCCTCCAGAATCTACGCCAACCCTATCGCGCCACCAGACCACTAAGATCCAGCAACAAAAATCACTTGCAGATCACTAAAGCCAGTAACTCAGCTGGTGAAGCACTATTCTCTTGCACCATAGCCAAATTATGGAACCCCCTCCCACCCACAATTACCTCCATACCATCATGCACCCACCTCAAATCTTTACTAAAACCCACCAAAAAACATGCTGGCTATGCCCTTGAAACTCCCACTCTAATATCACCCACCCCATCCAACCACTAAATTTCTTTCCACTCCACTAACTACCTTGATTATAGCAAGCTCAGATGCTCATAAGCCTAGTACTTATAAAAAATTTTAAACATTTGTTAATGTCTTTTTATTACAGATAAAGATTCTAGTTGTCTACTGATGTACTATGTTCTTCATCTGTAAATATGTTGTAAGTAATTGTTTGTAAATGTTAATCGCTATGTAATCCAATGTAACTACTGTCTGTTTATTTTAACTGTGGAGCTTTTCTCCCCTGCTGAAAATGGACCCCAGTCGGACACTCCCGTCAACAAATATAAATAAATAAATAAATAAATGTATATGCTTCTACAGGTCCTGTCTGTTCCACAGAATTTGTACTTTCACCCCTTTTGACACAGCTCCCCACACCAGGTCTGAAGCATCTGTTTTGGCAGACTGAAGGGGAAGTGAAAGGGATAATGGGAAATCTGGATTCTGGGTGAAAAGGTCTAGCCATCATAGAATCTCCCTCCTTACAAACCACAGAAGGGATCTGAAAACACAGATTTCAGATGCTGAGTTCAGACTGATCTGAAGTACCATTCATTTTTTCTCATGGGAAGTCTTGCCAAAGGAATTACAAGAACCATAAAAGCCAAGTACCCCAGAATCCTGAGAAATTCAATGACAGATATATTTTTGTTTGTAAAAACTCAGGAAGTACTGTTGGAATACCAGGAAGAAAAGCTCTTCCCAGGGCAGACTAACAGATAGCCAAAGAAAATTATTGTGTGAGAAGGCATAACAGAAGGTTTCTGCAAGTTCACTTGAAAACACAGATTGAGTAGATGAATCTGAGCACTTGCTAATGACTCTCAGCAACTGGAAAAAGAGTATGTAAATATAAAGACAATTATCAAAATACGGAAAATATGAAGGTCTTGAAGTTTGCAATAAGCAATTACTGTAACCAAACACTTTGTAAATACCACTAGAGCAGAAGGCAGTCCAAAGGGTAAGCCAGAGAACTGATAATGTAAGACAGATACAGAAAATATTAAGATGTGTCCAAATATTTCCCAATGGGAATGTGATGGCAGGCAACTTATTATTACTTAGATTTACAATGAAAGTTAGCAAAGAGACAAGAAGTAATAAGGTCTGAAGGGATAAAGTACAGTTGTGTACACTTACCATAAATGTAGATGTTCTGTATTCACTGTTGCAGTCATGGTAGCCCTCAGTCAGCCCAAATACCAGGGGATTTCTGCGTCAGTTGTTGTTGCCTCTTCCATGATGTCAGGTCGTCAGGGGTATAAAACATGCAGCCAAACGCCATTACATCAGTTTTTCTTGCTCCAGATGTCAGGAGCCCCCAAAATAGGAAGCTATTACTTGGTGTGGAACACCTCCAGTAAAAAGTAAATACCCCTGCCATAAAAGATGGCCATAAAGAGGATAGAAAACCAGGGGGTTGGAGGGGGGGAAAACCCAGGACTGCAACAGTGAATAAAATTTTACATTTTGGTTTTACACAATTGTACTATGTTCTTCATGTTTCACTGTTGCAATCATCACACTTGGGTTGATTCCGAAAGCTGAGGAAGGGTGGAGGCAGTCAAGAAGTGTTAGGGCTGGCTAGCAGGCCTTTTAAGACTGCTGTAGCAAATCCAGCTCTGGATATAGAAAAAATAGGCAAGTGGTAATGCTTGGTGAAGGTGTGTACAGAACTCCAGGTTGCAACTTCCAGGATGTCCCTGGTAGGGACTCCCAAAAGAAATGCTACAGAGGTTGAAGTAGCTCTAGTGGAATGAGTTCTGATCCCCAGAGGGGTAGGGTTTCCATGGTGCTTGTAGCAGAAACGGATGCAGTGTGCTATCCATTTGGAAACGGTTTGCTTTGAAATGTCCTTGCCCTCTACCCCTGTAGCAAAGCTGACTAGCAGTTGGTCAGATTTTCTGAAAGGCTTAGTCCTGTCAAGGTAGAACCTGAGCTGTCTGTGCACGTCCAAGGAGTGCAGGATCCTTTCCCCTTTATTCTGAGGATTAGGGAAAAACGTTGGCAAATTGATGGATTGGTTTAGGGCCACACTGAATACCACCTTGGGCATAAAGGATGGGTTAGTCCTGAGGGAAACCTTTCAGCATGGAAAATAATGAAGGGCTCCACCTGCATTAGTACCAGTAACTCAGACACTCTTCTTGCTGAAGTTTTGGGGAAAAAGGCTGTTTTCCAAGAGAGGAATTTTAACTCTGCTGAAGCAGCAGGTTCAAAGGGGGAAGTGTGATTTTAACAAAGTTAATGTCCCAGGTCAGGGTGGGAGCTCTCCTGGGGGCCTTATTTGTTAGCTCCCCCAGGAACTGTTTAATGAGAGGGTGAGAAAAGAGGGGGGCTCAGTATTATAATGAGCTGAGATGGCAGAGGCATGAATCTTAATGGATGAGAAGAACAGGCCTCTGTGTAGCAGCTCTGCTAGGTAATCAAGGATTTGAGGTAAGTTGGGCACATTTGTGTTTTCCTTGAATGACTCCAAGAACAATATCTTTTCAGAATAGGATTTCCTAGTACTATCCCTTCTGGCCTCAAGGATGACGTCCAGCACCTGTTTGCTGAGGGATGCTGGTGGTGCATTTGGGGAAAAGCCATGCTGCAAGGTTTAGGGTTTGCAGCTGTGGATGCAAAATCTGTCCCTCCTGCTTAGACAGCGGGAAAGGGGGATGTAGGTGCCAGGGTGGCACTACTGTCAGACGGGTTAGTGGGTACCAGTGCTGGGCCAGTCTGGTGCAATAAGGATTGCCCTTGGCCTGTCTTGTTTGATCTTAAGTAGTACTTTTAGAGGAGGAGCAGAGGAGGAAAGGCATAAATTGAGAGGTTTTCCCATGTAAAGGATAGGGCATCCACCTTCCAAGCTCTGCTGTGAGGATTCCTGGTGCATAATTTGCAATTGGGGGTTTTTGGGGGGAAAAAGGGTTCCACCTTTTCCCCCACCTCTGGTTAGAAGTTTGAATGAGTTGGGGTCCAGTTTCCATTCGTGAGGGTCCAGTAGATTTCTGCTTAAGTCATCTGCCAGTGAATTTTGGTGCCTGGCAGGAATCGAGCTTGTAGGTGCACTTGGATAGTCAAGGCTGTGCTCCTCAGAGCCATGGCTAACCTGCAGAATGGGTAAGAATAAATTTCCCCTTTTGTTTATGTACCACATAACTGTGGTATTGTCTGTCTTTATCAGGAGATGTCCTGGAAGGATAAGGTATTTGAAGACTGTCAGAGCATTCTATACAGCTAGCATCTCTTTTGATTGATATCAGGGAATTTGTTCTGGGCTCCATTTGCCTTGAATGCATTTGCCTGCCATGTGAGCCCCCATGCATAGTCTGATGTATCTGTTGTCGGGGTTTTGTGGGGCAGGGGGTTGCATGCTTCTGCCCACCAAAGGAACTCTGCCCTTAGACAAGGTATGATAGGAATCACTGTTTCCAGGCCCTGAGAATGTTGACACCAGAGATTTTTTAAGTACCATTAAATTTCCTCATATGCAGTCTTGCATATGGAATTAGAAATGCATGAGGCCATGAACCCTAGGGATTGCAGTATTTTCCTTGCAGATACTGGGTTTTGTTGGCCATTATTTTGAAATAGTTTGTCAAATGGACCTGCTTTTCTGGACTGAGAAATGCCATCTGGGAAGTTGTATTCAAGCTTGCTCCCAGGAATACAATTTGTTGATTGGGCACCAGTTGTGATTTCTTTTCATTGATGGTTTATCCCAGTGAAGTTAGACGCCCTTTTAAAAAATGTCAGGTGCTGAAGTAGCAATTCCTGACTGCCCCCTGAATCAGGTAAGAAATTGGGTAGATTTGAATATTTCTCTGTCTGCATTTGGGCTGTTGCCAGGCATTTTGTGAAAAAGGGGTAGTAAAAATTTTAAAAGGGTGCAGAACTGATAGTGCATAGAGCCTGCCCTGAAATGTAGATATTTCCTGAAGACCCCTTTTATGAGGATGTGAAAGGGCTTCTTTTAAGTCTAGGGTGACTAACCAGGCACCCCTAGCAAAAAAAGCTGTTGCAGTGTAAGCATTTTGAATTTTGGGGCCACCAGAAAGGTGTTGAGAATTGATAGATCCAGGATAGGGAGCCAAGACCCCTCTTTTCGGGAGCACCAGGAACAGTCGGGAGTAGAAACCTTCCTCCTTTGTTCTACTGGAACGGGGTGAATAGCCCTGATATGGAGAAGGGAAAGTACTTGCTTTTGAGCCTCTGCCCACTGGTTTAGAGGAAGGTCTGGCAACCTGCTTGGAGTTGGCAGTGAGTGGAAGTAGAATCTGTATCCCTGGGATACAATGTTTAGAACCCATCGGTCCTGACTAATGGACTCAGTTTTTGCATGAAGGCTGAGTTTTCCTCCTAGGGGCAATACTTGGGCATGGCTGGGAAGGATAATTGGAAAGTCATTGTGAACTTTTTCCATATGGTGGTGGCTTACCACTCCCTGGTTTTGAGGAGGAAACACTCCATTGTTTAGATCTCTGCATACCCTGAGACTGTAGTCTTGGTGGTCTGTTTCCCCTGGGTTTCGACTGAGAATGCTTGAGAGGGACTGGAAAGGACCAGTTTTTGAAGGCCAATGCCTACTGAATCTATTTGGCTGAACCTGTAAGAAATCTTTGGCAGTTTGCATAGATTTAGCTTTTTCTTCCATCTTTTAAGAACCTGCTTTTGTGCCAAACAAAGTTCCTGATTTAATGGAGCATCTAGTAATTTTGCTTTGACATGGTCAGGCAAGATTTTTCTTTAGCCAAGCATGCCTTTTTAGTACAGACCCAGTGACAGCAGCCCTGCAAGATGCTTTATGGCATCAAACCCACACTGAAAGTAAAAGTATGTTTAATATCTTGGTTTGCAGAATGCATTAACTCTTGTTAATCTTTGTTTTCTGCACAATCTGGAAGTAACACAATTTTTGTTTAATTAGTTGCATAATATGATCCTGGTACTTGAACATCTGAAACTGGCAGTTCAAAGTCCTGATGGCAAGAGTTGCAGGGGTATATTTTTTCCCCCTTCTGTCTAAAGCTCTAGAATCCCTGTCTGAAGGGGTAGGGTTTTTGGCTGTAGTAGCCTTAATGCCTTTAGGTCCCGGGGTTCTCGGTGGGTTTTCTTTTTTGGAGTCAGGTACTCTGTAGTACCTATCAAGTTTTCTAGGAGCTGGTGGTAAGGTGTCAGGAGTAAGACTCAAAAGAAGACATCATCTACAATATCCAGGACAGGGGTATAGCTAGGCCTGTGTTTTGGGCAAATCAAAAAATTTCCCTGAGTCTCTTTTTGGACTGAGGATAGTCCTGGCATCCCAGTGGAAATGCTCTCTTAAAGTATGCAAGGTTTCCCCAAAAAGAAAACTCCTATGGAGGGAGGGGGGGAATGGATTCCCTTGCATCTGAGTCCTCATAGGTAGATAAGGGTAAGTCCTGGTAATCAGAAGGGTCAGAGTCATCAGACTCCTGGTCTGTAGAATCAAAAGGGAAAATTTCCCAAATTTTGTTTTTTTGGCAGGGAAGGCTGGCTTCCCTAATTAGAAATAAGGTCTTCAGCCATTCTAAGCATTTGTTTTGTTGCATGGGGCTTGAGCATGCACTTTGGACGCCAGTTTTCTAGGCATAGTGTAACTCTGGGCCTGAAAAATTTGGTGGGTTTTAGTTGGAAATGAAGTTGTCAGTTTAATATGAATATTGGTAGGTCAGAATACACCCTCAGAAGCCAGTGCTGGCACAGGGGTTTCCCGGACCCATCCAAGGTAGAGACATCCACAGGTTCCATAGTCAAAGAAGCATCTCGGGCATCCCGGACTCGAATGGGTCTCAGCAGAGGCCGGGAATCTGTAGAAGCAGGCAACGGGGGGAAAGGTACCTCATTGAGTACCAGGGGACTGGCGACTAGCTTAGTGGAAGCGCCGGCAGTTTTGACCTTTTCTGTCTCTGTCTTTGTCTTTGCTTTTTTTAAGATCGGTAGTCGGATGGCTTACTGAAGCCATTTGAATATGGAGAACAAGAGAAAAGAATTTAGCAAAAAAATAGCCCCGAATAGTTAAAACAAGGCACAAAACCGACAACGGGGGGCGGGGTTTCTGGGCCTAAACAGGTGACGCAGTAAGAATGAAAATCTCTGAGGTATTTCCACGGCAAGCCCTGTTTTTTTTTTCTGACATCAGTTAGAGCAAGAAAAAGAATCCCCAAGGGGGTATTTAGCTTTAGAAGACTTCAGGTCTGAAACTCGAACAAATGAAAATTTCAGGTAGGGCTGCCCGGGCATTTTGAACTGCTTCTGCTTCGGGCTCCTTCTCAGCAAGAAAGACTGTTAATGGCAGGGGCCCATGTTTTTGACAACCTGATGTCAAAGTGGTGGCAACCTATGCAGAAATCCCAAGACTCTTTTCCTGACTGAGGGCTACCTGCAGGCAGATAACCCAAGTGTGATGACTGCAACAGTGAAACATGAAGAACATCATTTTGAACTTTGGGCCCCTGGAAAAGATTGAAAAGGAGAGATCTACCTCAGGCACCCAAAGTCCTTTTTTTTTGGCACCAGATAAATCCTTAAATAAAATCCTGTACTCATCAGACAGAAAGGTGCAGGTTCAATGACTCCGGGATATAACATTTGTTCGGAACTGGAGGAAACAGGGATATTTGGTTTACTGGGGGGGGAAAAAATCTCCTGGAAAGCGGGGGAGCCCCCCAATTTCCCAAGTGTATCTGACTTTCAGTATCCATTTGTCTGAAACAATCCAGTATCATAAAGACTCAGGAGGGGGAGAAATTGCCATGGGAGGGTCTGAAACCCCTGAAGGGGAAATTTTCTTTCATTCTGACTTTTGGACTGTCCTTAAATTTGACAGGCTTTCCTTTTTTTAAAGCCTCATTGCCACATTTTTTTAAATCCTGTTTGCTGGTACCTTGCTGCTTATATTGTTTTTAAAATGTGAGCTGAAGTTCAAGAAAACATTTTTTTTTCCAAAAGGAAGGTTGGAAGATTTGGGCCCCCTTGACTAAAATTTTCCCATCAAATCTTTTAAGCACTTCAGCTGAAGAATGGCCAAACAGAACTTCCTTGTCCAGAGGAAAATTTAAAATTTCAGTTTTAGCATGTTCAGTAAGATTTTGGAAAAGAAACCCGCAAATCTTCACATGACTGACATGGAAACAGCTGCCCTGGAAACAGGATGTACAGCATTTGAACACTTTAAGGCATGTTTAATTACAGAAGCAGATACAAAAGAAACATTCAAATAATTTTTCACCCCAAAGGAAGGAAGGGGAAGTTTAAAATTTTTTTAAAGTTCTCAAAAGACAAATAAAACTAACTATATATAACAAAATATATATATGTATAAAAAATCTACTAAACTTTGTTTATGTAATTTCCCCCGGGTGACTATGCCTGTTCATGTATATCCCCACTCAATGTGTTATTATGTTTGACCTTATATTGACTGTTGCTGTGAATTATCTGTAATATCGTTGGAGTTTTTCCCCCGGACTGAAAATGGACATAAATCCAGCTGGACTAGCCCGGTCAACAAATGTAAAAAAAAAAAAAAAAATAAATATGAGGATGGTTTAAAATTTTGTTGAAGTGGCAGATGAATACACCTTTCACTTGATTTTAAAAGCTTTTTTCATCTTTGTCAGAGAGAATGGGGTTAGCAATTTGCCTAAAAAGCAGTTTTTTATAAAAAATCACTGCAAGGTCTGTTTAGGGGCAAGTACTTGAGAGTCTGAGGTACTCTTCATAATTGCAGACTTCCTTGCAACAGACGGTTAACTATCAGGCGATCTACTGAAAACCTTTCATTTAAGATAACATTTCAAAAATAAAAGGGTTTTTTGAGAAAATCTGACTCAGTACTTTCTTCAGAATTATCAGGTTGTGAAGAAAATCCAAAACAGCATTTTCCATCCAATCCCTGCCCTTCTGACAGCCCCAGTCAGTGAGAGAAAAAATTCTTTCTCTTCTTTTTGAATAGGAAACAGATAAAGAAAAAACAGATTACCTAGCAAACTCCAGCAAATCTTCACTGTCCACTGAAAAGAAAAAAGGGGAAGCCAAATGTTTTATTTTTGTTTTTAAACTCCCCGGAAAAAAAACTGACCCAAAAGGGACAATATCCTTCTAAGACACCCTTTCCTAGCTATGCAGTTAACATTCATCCAGCCCCTTCCCCCGCAACTGATAAGAATGTTTTCCCCCCCACAGAGGACAATCTTTGCAGAAAAGTGTCTATCCCCCCGTCCTTAGTGGCTATTAAGTCACCTATCAGTGGCAAAAAAATTTGGGGCAAGCCTGGCACTCAGAGACTACTTGACAACTTTCATTTTCTTCTTGTAGGTAGGGAAAAGGACCGAGAAGTCTGGTAACTGCTCCACAGGTTCATTTTGCAAAGGAAGCAAAGGCATTTAGCTGGGCCTGTAAGGCGTAAACCTCAATTAAAAAGGGGTTTTTGAGGGGAAAAACCCCGACAATCCTCCCAAAAACAATAAGTTCCCCCAACCATCTATACAAAAGTGTTAGAAATATTAGAAAAGTTTTTGAAAAATCTTAAAAAATGTTTACAAGCATCCTCAGTATTTTGAATGATAGTCCAAACACATATTCTTTTTTAGTGTAAATAACATTAGTTTCACAGAAAAAAAAAAGAAGTTATGCACTTAACATAACGCCCCTGTGAGTTGTTTCTCACCTTCATTCTTACTGATGGGTTTGGAGCTGCCCTTTCCTAGTCGGCCTACTGCAAAGCTCGAGGTCTTCAAATAGCTCGAAAATCCCTATTCCATGATGCACCTAGAGTTACCTCAGATCTTGTTTGCTCTATAACAATACCATATGTCATTCTATCACTCCCAAGAGAATGTAAATTAAACCAGGATGGATCCCATCTCAGTCATCTAAAACCCAGGGAGGAGGGAGGGACTAAAAATGGCAGATGAACAACTGACATGGAAGCACGGGGGCAAACCTTTTTTGAAGTTGTTCTATCTCCCGTTCATTCTCACTGATGGGAAGCGTCCCAAGCACCATCAATCACAGGTGGCTCAGGAGTACATTTTTCAGAACAGTGGAAAAAGGCTCTGTCAACCTTGTAATGAGTGATAAAAGTTTGAGGTTTTTGCTGCCCAAAAGTTATCAATAGGAAGTTTGGCAGAAAAGGCAGAAGATGTGGAAACTGCTGTAGGGCATATTGGCAGCTTGCAAAAGGGGATATAATCAGATAAATTTAGACAAAGTTGTTTTAGCCACTGGGCTCCTGGAGTCTGAAAAGGGAAAAAAAGCTGATTTATTTCCCGTTCTATCCAGATAAAATCTGAGCTGTCTGTGAACATCAAGTTTATGCAGCTTGTATTCAAGATTGTTGGAGTGATTTGGGGAAATAAACTGGCAAATCAATAATTTGGTTAAGATTAGTTTCAGTGCAAACTTTAGGCAAAAAGGGGGGATTTGTTCTAAGTGAGACTTTGTCAGCATGGAAAATCAAGTAAGGAGGTTTAATGGATAACGCCTGAAGCTCTGACACTCTCGGGGAGAAGTAATAGACACTAAAAAAATAGTCTTCCATGACAAAAAGAGATCACATGAGGAAGCTGGATCAAATTTTAGGGGAAAAATTTTATTAGGGGAATAGGAGATTTCACAGGTGGTCTGAGAAGAAAAGTCCCTTTGAGAAAAGCTTTGGAAAATTTGTGTGAAATAATATTCAAACCAATCCAAGATGAAAGTTAGAAATGGCAGCAAGCTGAACATGGACTGTGGCTGCTGCAGCTCCTTTATTGAAGATCATGGTCAACAACTCTAGTATAGGGCCCTAGGGGCTTTAAGGATCAATATTGTTTTTGAGGCCCATATAGAAATTTTTTTCCCTTTGCTAAAATATAGTTTCCTAGAGGATTTATGGGGGATAAGAGAATTTGCTTGGTATCATTGGAAAGGTTTTGGAACCTGGCTATGATAAATTTGAGCAGCCAAGCTGTCAGCTTCAGGGGCTGCAAAAGGGGTGAAGTTCCCTTGACAAGGCCCGAAGGTCCGAACTGGGTCCAGAATCCAAGGGTCCTCAAAAGATGAAGTCAAAGGGAGGGAAAAAATCTCGAGGCCAATGAGGGGCTATAAGAATGATAGTCCTTCCCAGAGATTTTGCTTTCTGTACAACCTTGGGCAAAAGGTGGAAAAGCATACAGGAGACCCGGTCAATCATGAAAGAAAATGTATCCCCTTGGGGGTTCTTGGGGGAAACAGGGCAAAGTAGCCCGCATTTCATGTTCATTTTGGGGAAAAAGGGTTGGAAAGGGTTTGGGCCCCCCCCGGGGAAAATCCTGTCCCTTTTCTTTCTTGAGGGGCCACTCGGGGAACAAAATTGCCCCTCATTTTTTCAGCTGGATTTCCGGATGTGTGTTTAACAGAAAAAACTGGGTGGAAATTGCCTATTACCTTTGGGCCTCCCCAAAGGGGGATGACCTGGTTCCTCCTTGTTTGTTCAAGTACAAGACCACTGACGGTTGTCTGTCTGAATCCTGCACCCCGAGGAAAAGTCCAGGAAGTACTGAAACACCAAAAAGTCTCTCTCTAAGACATTGATATACAGATATGTCTCTTGATTGGTCCATGTGCCTTGGGTTCTCTTTCCTGAAACAGCCCCCTATCAGGGAAGCGCCCCTGGTCACTGTGGGCTGGTGGGGGAAAAAAAAAAGGAAGGGGCAACCACCACTGAAGATCCTTTTTTCAGAGGTTTGTGATCATTATCAGGTGAGACATGGGAGCTCTTGGTAAGACCACTGAGTGAACAACAGCCATTGCAGTATCCCCGCATATGACCCAGCAGCATGGCCAGAATTGCTGCTGCCATCATACCTAACAATTTTAAAACTTCTGATGCTGGAGCCTTGTTTTTTGGGCATCAGAATGTAGACCTGCTGTTTGGGGTTTAAAACTCTTTCTACTGAAAGTCTTAATGTGGTGGTGGTGTCCAGTTCTGCTCAGATAAAGACAATATTTCGATGGAGACAAGGCAGATTTTTAGTTTATTGTAATGCCCAGCTGGCTGCAGAGTGATTGAGTGGATTCCCTGGCTTGAATGAGTTGATGCCTGGTGGTGGTGGTGAATAGCCAGTCATCTAGGTACGGAAACACCTGGAATCCTAAACGTCTCGGGCAATGACCACTGCCATGCATTTGGTGAACACTCTGGGGGCTGTAGTCAGACCAAAGGGCAGGGCTCGAAACTGGTAGTGATTGGCTCCCAGCCGGAAGTCCAGATGATCCCTGGATAGCTTGACCATTTTACGGGTAGAATGATCCTGAGATCTAGAAATCCAATTGTCTTTCCCTAAGAAGGGAAGTATCAACTGAAGCGTGAACATCCGAAACATCTCTTTCTTTACAGATTTGTTTAGTCTGCTGAGGTCCAAATATAAGTCTCCAGTCCCCTGTCTTTTTTGAAACTAAAAAGAATCTTGAGTAATTTCCGGATCCTGTCTGGTCTGCTGAGACTGGTTGGATCTTTTTTTGTTTGGACATCTACTGTTGCCCTAACTGGGGGGAAAGTCCGGGATTTTTTTTGTTTTGGGGTGTGGTGAATGGGAATATCCTGTGGAAATGATACTTTGCCCGTTTGTTTTTTATTTTGAGCCAGGCCACAAAGATAAGTGACCCCAAATGCCTCCAGAGCAGGACAGTCGGGCCTCCTTTTAGGGGGCTGGTATGGCTTCCCAAAAAAATGATCTCTGTCACCCTGGTTTTGAGGATCTGCCCCAACCCAAATTTAAACCCCTCCTCTGCCCCCGGAGGGTTTACCACCCCATCCTGAAATGCTCCTTGGGTTTTTTAACCACATTTTTCCTTTACCCTTGGGATAGGGTCTGGTAGGGGTGGAAAAAAAACCCAGACAGAGTCTTTCCTTCCTGCTCACACATGGTCAAAGTTTCCTTAACTTTGGGCCCGAAATGAGCCATCAAAAAAGGGTAACTTGGGCCCCCGAAGGAAAAATGCATCCAGGAGTGCCTTTTAAGAGCAACTCCTGTACCTGCTGCCCTGCTCATTCCATCACCTGCATAAGAAATGGGGTAGACAAGAACAATGCAACTGAGTGTAGCAAGTTGGGAGGCAACTTTGGCTGTAGCTCCTGCAGCTACTGTCCCCGAAGAGCATTTCCCAGCTTTGGGGATCTCTGTAGTCTAGTGAAACGGGTTAAGGAAAAAAGGAGTGCAAATGTCACTGAACTAAACATGCGCTTCCCATATCTATCCATGATCATGGAGTCTCTGTTAGGATGGATAGAAGAGGAAGTTTCTGACATTTCCTTTTTTGGTGGCCCCCATCATGCCATCAACCCCCTTTGTCAAGAAGGATTTATCTTGGGGGCAGAAAGAACTTATTAGGCCTCCTAGGGACAGGCTCCATAGTGTCCAGAGATTTCCCCAAATTCAAACTGCATAAGCTCATCCTGGGGACACCCAAAAATGGAGGGCTGATGTAAAAAACAGAGGGAAAAAAAAATTTTACCCAAAGTGTCCCTTGAAAGAAGCACAGGCTAGACAAGCTGCTGTGGTCTGGGCCTAAACAAAGGGAAGCAGAAAAGGGGGAAAACTTTATGAGGTATTTGTTTCCCCCAAGAAAAAAGTTATTCACTTTTTTTTGACATGGGTGAGAAAAAAAGGAACGGGGCAACTTTTAGAAGTCTTGGAGTAGTAAAACTCTGGTTCTGACCGACCGCACTTCAAAAGCTTCTGCTTGGATGCCAAGAAAAGGGGGAAAAAACCCTTTCCTTTATACCCAAGAACTGCAGCTATACCCCGGGGGGGCGAACCCGAGGCCAGACCCAGACTTTGGGAAACCCACCCCGGGGTGCCGGACGACGGGACAACCCCTTTGTAAGGACTGCAGAGGCAGCCTTGAAGGACATCAGACTGTTTTAGTAGGGTTTGTCAACTGCCAGTCACCCTCTGCCTAAGGATTTCAAGTATCTCTGCAAATGAGATGTCCCAAAGGGTTCATGGGGGGTATCAGATTTAGGGGAAACCTGAGGGGAGTCTAGATGTTTCCTCTTACAAACTCTCTTCCTGGGAACCTCATCAGTGGGAGCTTCTTTAGGTCTCAGAAGAACAAGAGACACCCGGGGGGTTCCTGAGGCTCTGGGTCTCTATGCCTAGCCAGGACCTGGGAAACAAAACAGAACAGGCTCTTTTGGGGGGAAGAAGCCAGACCTGAGGTTGAGGATGTCTTAGG
Source organism: Protopterus annectens (assembly GCF_019279795.1). Taxonomy (NCBI): domain Eukaryota; kingdom Metazoa; phylum Chordata; order Ceratodontiformes; family Protopteridae; genus Protopterus; species Protopterus annectens. The sequence goes on from NC_056733.1 coordinate 687,550,653, forward strand.
AGACATAACCCCTTCATGGCATCGAGGGCATCCCTGCTCCCAAGGGAACCGATGGATCCAGGGAAAACCCCTTTATACCCCACTGGGACAGTGGGCTCCAGCCAAAGGGAGGGGCCGAGTTCATCTGAGGAAAACCCCTAGAGGTAAGAAAGTCGGTCCAAATCCTCCCCACCGAGGTCAACTCCTAGATTCCCAATACTGAGAAAGTCAGAGTGGGAGCCAAAACACTGGGGCAGGGGCCCGGGGTTTCCCCAATCAACAAATCCACCCCCCAGCTCTGAAGGTTGGGTTAGAGGAGAAAAAAATTGTAGCTGGTAGGGCTCCCCCAGTTGGGTCAGAGCCCATAAAATTTTTTCAAAGGTCGGTGCCTGTTCAGCTTTTTTCACCCACCCATCCACATCCAGATCAAAAAGGCTAATAGAGGACTGAGATGAATGGACCAAGGTGGTACCAAATTTTAGTAAAAAAGACTTAGGGAAATTTGGGTACTGGTTCCAAGACTGAGGACCAGCTCCCAAAAAAAACGACTGCTGGCTACATCTGTGGGCAAATAAGAACTTTGATATTTTTGTCTAAAGAAAGCTTTGAGGACTTACTGGATCCGGCCCTTTGGGCAGCCAAAGCTTCTTGGAAGGAGGGTTTCAACAAGCCTCTGTCTATCAATTTCCTTTTTCTCCTGTAGGACTCTGGAGGAGAAAAAATGGCATATGGAGCACCTATCCTGTAAATGCACAGCTCAAACAGTAAAAATTGACATGGCTGTCAGTTACAGACATTTTTGGCCACATTTGGGGTAATTTTTTTAAACCTGACTTGTGATGCTTATCTTGGTCAATTATTATATCAAACAAAGAATTACTGTCAACTAAAATAAATTTTAACAGTTTAACAATCAATAGCCTTTAGAAAATTCAGGCTAAGTCCCCCCCTAATTATTAAAGTGACAGAAAAAACTCTGTCTAAAGGACACTTTTAAATGGTAAGCAGACTATACTGTAAGAAAAAAAGCTGCTATAAAAACACACACTAAGCCTTATCTAAATATTTTAAATACATTCTAAATAAATAAACCTTATCTAAAGTTTTCTATAAGTTGTGACAAATGGTCAATGACTTTCACTCTTAGTAAGAAACTCTTTAAACTGGACCTAAAACAAGAGGCCAACTAGAAAATTTTAAAAACCCCTAGGAAAAGGAAATACAATGTAGCTAAATATACTAATAAGCTATAAAACATAAAACTATCTAAAACTACCTAAAACTATCTAGTTATCAATATAACAAGAAAAAAAAAAAAAAAAAAAAAGTTTTTCTTGCCTCAAAAACCTCCGATCGTTGCAGTGGCTAACTAGATCTGAGGTAACTCTAGCTGCATCATGGGATAGGACTTGGCCTTGAGCTATTTGAAGACCTCGAGGGAGTAGGCCAAAGCCGAGGATCAGTTCCAAACCCATCAGTAAGAATAAAGGGGTGGCATATATAGTTTTCTCAGAAAAGTAAAAAATACAGTTTTGTACCTACCATAAATGTAGATGTCCGATAGATATGCAACTGCAGTCATAACATATGGGTTGTCCTGCCTCAGGCAGCCCTAGGTCGGAAAATTTCCCAAAATCTGGGTCCGGGGTCCGGGGGCCCCCTCGGCTGGAGTATAAAGGCATTCCCGCCATCTTCTTCAGTGTTTCTTGCCCCAGATGCCAGGTGCCCTCCTAGGAAAGCTAAATTTGGTGAATGGATAAAAAAATTCCCGACATGCACAACAGTAATCAACAGATCCACCATAGGAGATACCCCCAGCTAATAGGAATGGGGATGGTGCACCCATAAAGAGAGTTGCAGAGGGGGAGGAGGGGGGGGAAATACTGCAGTTGCATATCTATCGGACATCTACATTTATGGTAGGTACAAAACTGTACTATGTCCTTCAAGAATGCAACTGCAGTCATAACATATGGGTTGAATACCATAGTCAAGCTGGGGGGTGGATGGAAGTAAGAAAGGGATGGTGTAGCTAAAATGCCCTGCAGGACTGCCGAAACAAAGCCTGCTCGGGATCTGGAGTATAAGGGCAGCTTGTAGTGCTTGGTAAATGTATGCACGGAGCTCCATGGAGCAGCCTCGAGAATGTCCTTTGAGCCACTCCTCTTAGGAAAGCTGTGGATGTGGCTATAGCTCTGGTGGAATGTGGCCTAATATTGGCTGGCACACCTTTTTTCCCTGGAAAGAATAGCAGAATCTGATGCAGTGTCCAATCCATTTTGAAATTGTTTGTTTCGAGATTGCTTTTCCTTGTACGCCAGCAGCATAGGCTACAAACAGTTGGTCAGACTTTCTGGTGTCCTTAGTTCTGTCCAAGTAGTAGCGAGTTGCCTGTGTATGTCCAAAGTATGCAGCAGTTTTTCCCCTTTTTTTGAGGATTGGGGGAAAAAAGTAGGCAGGTGAATAGCTTGATTTAGAGACACCCTGGAAATAAATTTTGGCATGAATGTAGGATTGGTTCTTAGAGAAACTCTGTCCTGATGAAAAAAAGGGAAAAGGGGGCACTGCCATGAGTGCCTGTATCTCCGAGACTCTTCTTGCAGATGTGACTGCCAATAGAAAATTTTCCATGATAGAAATTGCATTTCTGAAGTTGCTGCTGGCTCAAAGGAGGAAGAGTTAATTTTTCCAAAACAAAATTTAGGTCCCATGCAGGTACTGGCTGTTTTCTGGGAGGTTTGATATTCTTTATCCCTCTTAGGGAAATGTCTTAGCAAAGGATGTGAAAACACTGGTGGGTCACAATTGTATTTTGCTGAGATTGCTGAGGCTGAATCTTTATGGAAGAATATGAGAGTCCAGTATGAAACATTTCTGCCAAGTATTCTAATATCTGAGGTATACTCAGTAATGTTGTTTCCCGACCCTGTTGGGGATTCCAGATGCTGAATCTCTTCCACTTGGCTGAATAGGTTTTTCTGGTGGAAGGTCTGGGGCTTCCAGTAAGATCTCTTGAACTGTTTTGGAAAGAGAGATAGCTGGAGGAATCATGGTAACCTCCAGGCTGTCAGATGCAATTTTTTCAGGTTTTGATGGACAGTCCTGTAATTGTGTTGTGTTAGAAGCAGGGGCCATAGGGCAGAGGCCACGGTTTTGGGCCGAGTTATGCTCAACAGCAATGGGTACCAGGTGCCTTTGGGCCCGTCTGGAGCTATCAAAATGCCTGTTGGTTGTTCTGCTTTGATCTTCAGTATCACCTTGGTCAGCAGAGGGAGGAGGGGAAAGCATAAATTTTTGGGAATTCCAGCTGAAGGAGAGAGCATCCGTTTTTCCCGGCTAGAGGATGGTGGGTCCTTGTGCAGAACTTTTCCAGGTGATGATTTTGGGGAAACAAAGAGATCTACCGGGCTTCCCCCCTGTCTTTGAATTTTTGAGAAAAAATGCAGCATCCATTCGTGTGGATCCAAGAAATTTCTGCTCAGGTTGTCCGCCAGTACATTGTCCTTGCCTGGCACAAACTGGGATTGCAAATGTATCTTCAGACTCAAATTTTTTCCCCGAGAAGCATTGTTAGTCTGCAGAGGGATAAGAATGAGTGCCTCCCCGCTTGTTTATATACCACATGACAGTGGTGTTGTCTGTCCTTATTAGCAAATGTCCTTTTGTGATTTTTCAAAGTCTCGATTGCATGTATCACTGCCAACATCTCTTTTGGTTTATGTGCAGATGTCTTTCCTTTGGTGTCCATTGACCTTGAATGCATCTGCCCCCCATGTGGGCCCCCCTCCATGATCTGAGGGCCCGTTGTAATCATTTGACCTGCTTGAGGTCTGTTGAAAGACATGCCTTTGTTTAACTGACCCTTTAGCCCACCACAAAAAATTTCCTTTTTCAGACATGGAATAAGTGGGATTAGCCCCCTAGGCTTTGGCTGTGTTGGGACCATAAGCTTTTTAAGTACCATTGCAGCTTTCTCATATGAAGTCTTGCCAAAGGTATCAGAAGAATGCAAGATGCCATGAACCCCAGGGCATGCAGGATTGTCCTTGCAGTCAGCTGGGAGAGTTTTTCTAGGCCTTTGAAGTACTCTGGTAACTGCTGTTGTTTTTCCTCTGAGGTAGGCCATTTGAGTTTGTGTCCAGTTTGGCTCCTAGGAAAATAATCTGTTGGGATGGCAGTAGTCTTGACTTCTGAAGGTTGACTGTGTATCCCAAGGCCTGCAGAAGTTGAATGACACAGTCCAAGTTTGCTTTTAAGGTTTGCTTGTTGTCTGCTTGTATGAGGCAGTCGTCCAGGTAGGGGTATATTGGAATCCCCTGGAGTCTGCAGTGTGCCACTACTGATGCCAGGCATTTTTGAACACTCTGGGGGAGTAGATAAGCCAAACAGCAATGCTGAGAATTGATAATGCTCTGTCCCTGCAAGAAATCTGAGGTATCTTCTGCAGCTTTGTCTGATTGGGACATGCAGGTATGCCTCCTTGAGGTCCAGAGTGACCAGCCAAGACCCCTTGCCCAGCATGGGAAGGAGTTGCTGCAAACCAGCATTTTGAACTTTGGCACAATGAAAAAAGTATTTAGAGTTGACAAGTCCAGTATAGGTCTCCATTTGTTTTCTTTTCTTGGAACAAGGAACAGTCTTGAATAAAATCCCTGGCCTTGTTCCTGAGGAGGAACCCCTTTTTATTGCTTTTATACTTAACAGCTTTGAAACTTGAGTGAGTGCCTCTGCCCTTTGATGATGTGGCAGGTTTGGCATGCCTTGTCTTATTGGTAAAGTTTGGAAGTGGAATCTGTAACCCTTTTTCTATTAAATCCAGAATCCAGTTGTCCTTGGTTAAGATTTGCCAGTTTTTGAGAATAAGGATAATTTTCCGCCCAAAGGTGCTTCTCTTTGAGCCTTTGTAGGGTGGGGAAGTCATTGTGATTGTCCTTGTGGTGCAGCTGGGCTGTTCGCCACTTCTTTGATTTTGGTTGCCATTGGCGGCCCCTGTAGGATCCTGGGATTGCCCTCTACCTCGACGCCTGCCCCCTTTTAAACTTGTCAGAGCCCGGGAAGGACCAATTCTTTGAAGGCCAGTTTCTGCTGAATCTGGGTGGCTGAACCTGGAGGAAATCCTTGACTGTCTGTACTGACTTTGCTTTTTCCTCAATGGATTTCAACACATCTTGTGCATTAGCACCAAAAGCTTCTTTTGAGGTGCATCAAGTAACTTTACTTTAACATGGTCTGGCAAAGACTGATCTTTTAACCAAGCATGTCTATATCACAGCCCCAGTCATAGCTGCCCTACAAATTCCCATCATAACCACACTGAAGAAAATGATTGTTAACCTGCTGAGTGTTATGTATATGTTTCCCGCAATGCCTTTCTATCAATAGGCTCAGGAGAGGCTAGCTTTTTCTGTAAATCATCCAGTAAAAAATCCTGGTACTGAAACATATGAAAAAGGCAGTTAAGTGACCTCATGGCTAGGGTGGTAGAGGTATAAACTTTTTTACCCCATCTCTCCAGGGACCTAGCTTCCCTGTCCGCTGGCAGTGGATTTTTGGCAGTGGAAGTAGCCACTCCCTTGGGGCCCTGTGAAATAGTTTCTAGATCCACAGAGTGGGCCTTAAAGAGATGTTTGAGTGTCAGGGACCCTATAATATCTGTCTGGCTTGACAGGAGCAGGGGGGAGAGAATCAGGGTTAGCACTGGAGTCAGAGAAAACATCATCCAAAACATCCATAACTGGAGGAATAGCTAAAGGTCTGTGCTGGGGGAAACTTGGAAAGGGAATGCGCCCCTTTTTCCCGGAATCAGAAATTCCTGACCCTGCCATTTAAAATGTTCCCTCATGAGTGCAGGACTTCACCCAGAAATCCTCTGGGGGGGCAGAGGAATTGATTCCTCAGCATCAGAGTCCTCATAGGCCTGGAAGGATTCTTCTTTGGGGATCAGAATGCTCAGAATCCCCAGAGGCTTCATCTGAAGAGAGGTTGTCAGCCTGCTCAGTTCTGGGCCTTTTCTCTGCAGGTGGCTGAGAACCTCTGTCTGGATGAGGTTGACACCCCTGATAAGAGAAATAAGATATGCAGCAACAGACATGATCTGTTTATCAGAAGAAGGGGCCTGAGCAGCAGGTTTAGGATGGGCCTTGGCCTGGCTTTGGGCCCTTTGCCCCAAAGGCCTTGATGGACATGGATACAGGAGGCCTAGCAGCCCCACGTGCAGGAGTAACCTTGTCCACAGGGAAAAGGTGTCGGGTAGATCCAGAACTTCGGGTTTCCCGGGGGAAAATCAACAACTGGCACCGGAGAGATCTCCGAGACCGGGGCGGGTTTAAAGCTGTGTCCCCCCTGGGCCGGGTTTAATTACCGCTTTAAGGGACCGGGCACCAGCGGGGGTTTTGGAGTTGATCGGTGGTGGACGCGGGCCGAGGATGTCGGTCCCGGTCCTCTCGTTTTTTGGCAGATTGAGTTGTCGGTTGATCCGGCGGCATGATATGGAAAGATTCACCCAAAAGTCTTTGGGAAATTCTGCCCGCCTGAGAGTGGGTTATTAAAGCAAGCACAGGCAGCACAGGCCCAGACGCCCTGGTCTGGGCCCAGGCAAGGAAGGGTAAGAATGGAAGTCCTTATGAGGTATTTGTTTACCACAAGACAAACAATTATTAACTTTCTCAATTTGTTCTGACATCGGCTGAGGCAAGAAAAAAAGTTCCCCAACGGGGCAGCTTTAGATGACCTACTGAAAACACAACACCGACCGGCACTTGCGAACTGCTTCTGCTTCGGGCACCCCGTGGGAAGAAAAACTGAAGAAGATGGCGGGCCGATGCCCTTTTTACTCCAGCCTATGTGGCGCCGGGGAGGCGAAACCCGCCCGGGCCCACCCAGACTTTGGATTTCGGCCGACCGAGGGCTGCCTGAGGCAGGACAACCCATATGTTATGACTGCAGTTGCATTCTTGAAGGACATCAGTATAATCACTTCTCCAGCAGGAGACTTATCTGTATAGCCCTGAAAGGTTTACCTTTTTTCCCCCCAAAAGCACTTTGGCAAGAAAGCTATAAATGTTTTGGTGCTCTTGACTGCTTTTATATGGAGCTCTGCTTGAGCTTCTGGCAGTTAAAATGCATGGAAAAGGCCCTATAGATTTGAATGGTCATATCCCTGGCTGGTATAACCATAATTGCTTAGGCTATTGCAACAGTGACCTAATATTAAACATCTTTCTTTGCTAAGTGCTTAATGTTTTCTGGAGCTACCTCAGATATTACAGAAGGAGGTTTTTTTTTCCCCCGGGTAAAGAAAAAAGACTTAAAACCAAATTACACATTGATTCTTTCATAAGGCAGATACAATCAATCTCTCTTTCACCACTTGGGACTTGTGAAGGCCTTAACCCATTTTTAAACAAAGGGAAAAGGGCAACAGGAAGGTTTACAGCAGACTGGCAAATATTTTCCAGCCCCTTAAAGGTTTGGTTTAAAGGCCTTTTGGCAGCCTGACAAAATTTTTTTCCCTTTAGTTCCTGTCTTAAAAAACCAGCTATTAAAAATTCCTACAAGTTTACTAAACATAGGCATTTTCTAAGATGTGATGGGGGAGGACCCTGGCTCATTCTTCCCAAAAGGGAAACCCGGCCTCCTTGCAAAACCAAAATAAAAATTTTCCTTTCCCAACCTGGGTGGAAAAAACTTTGGGCCCCGGCTGGGTTTTTAAAAGGGCTGCCCCCTTCCCCAAAACTTTTCCGCAAAAACTTTGGAAAAGGCCCTTTTTCATGGAAAAAACTAAATTTTGAAATTTTTCCCCTAACCCACAAAGTGGAATTTAAAAATATAAATTATGTGGCCCCCCTTTCCCAAAAAGGGCCTTGAAACAGTTTTCTTCCCAGGGGCCAAAAAGGGGTTAATCAATCCAAAATTAAAGGCATGATTTTAAACTTTTAATGTACAAAAATTTAAAAAATTTATGTAAAAATATTTATAACCCCCCCCCAAAATTATATACATTAAATAAAATAAATATTTACAAGCTAAAAATAATGGGGTTTTTTAAAAATTATGAATAAACCCCGGGGAATTTTAATTTAATAACAATAAATTCCTTGTTAAACAAAATAACATTTTTGTTTATTTAATTTCAAAATCATTTCCTTTCATAGGGTTTTATATAAATTTCCCATTTTTTGGAAAAATTTTTAAAATTTTTTTAATTTTAGGCATTTTGCCAAATGTTTAAAGATGTACAATTATGTTTTTTTATCCCTAAATATATATACCCTCCAAGGGGATATATATAGTAACCCCCTATTAAAGATACCCATAGGGGATATATCGGGGGCCCCCTGAAAAAAAGCATATATTTAACCAAAACCCCCTATGGGGTTGGGGAAATTTTCCAAAACATATTAAATATTCCCTTTAATAAATTAAAATAAAAAATATTTCATTTTTATGGGAAAATATTATATTTAACTTAATTCTATCCCTATATATACCTAATTTTAATTTAATACTTTTGAAGTAATTTAAATATAAACCCCGGGTTTTAAAAGGGTTACCCCTTGTTTTATATAATAAAAAAAATATATAAAACCTAAATATATATTTCCTAAATATAATTATTCCCAATAAATATAACCCAATTTTTGATATTATTATATATACAAATTAATTTTTTAAAATTAAATTTTTTAACATATATATATATAGACTTTAAAAATATTTTATATATTATATTATATCTTTTTTTTGCAAAAATTGAATTTTGTCCCTTTTAAACCCTTTTTGTATATAGTATATGGGGTATGTATTATATACGGGGTGGCTTTTTCCTATGCCTTTCCCCGGTTTAAAATATAAATATAAAAAAATATACCCCCATTCTATTTATACATATTTTAATAAAAATACTTTATATATACATTATATATATATTAGTATATTATTAAATCCCCTTTTTTTAATATTTTATTTTTTATATTAATTTCTTCTTATTCAGTTTTCCCAAAAAAAATATTTTATCTTTATTTTTTGGGATCTTCCCTTTATTTAATTTAACAAATAAAAATGAAAATTTCCTTCTTTTCAAAAATTTAAATTTAAATTTTTTTGGCAAATTTAGGAAAGTTTTTTCCCCTTTTTTCCTTTTTTTTTTTCGTTTTTTTCCTCTTTTCCCCTTTAAATTCCTAATTTTTTTCCCCTTTTTTTTTTTACTTTTCCCCGCCCAATATTTCTTAAAACATTTTAAAAAAAAAAGCTCCAAAACCCTTAACCCCAAAACCCTTGCTGGGGTTTTTATAATCCTCCCAACAAAAAATTTTTAAAATTTTATTTTAAAATCCCCAAATTAATTTTCTATATTAACCACAAAAAAATATGTTATAAAATTATAAAAATTAACCATACCCCCTTTTCCCAATATTAATTTTTTTTTTAAAACCTGATTAAAAAAATTATTATATTTTTATTAAAATTACAGCTTAAAATTATATTTCATTAAAGATTTTTTTAATTTATATTCCAAAAATTTTAATAAATTTTTATATAATTATTATATATATTTTAATTTAATATACTGGATTTAGGGACAATTTTTTATTTTCTTTTGAGCCAAGGAAAATTTAAAAATTTTTCTTTTTGGAAGCCCCCGGGAATTTAAAATTTTTTTGGGGTTGGAATACATTTTAAAAATTGCAGTTTTTATTGTTTCCTTGGGACCCCGTCTATTTAATTTATTAAAATTAATATTTTAAACCATTTTCAAAATACTTATTTTAAAAAATTAATTTGGGTTAAAGGTTTTTTTTAAATTTTAGGGCCCTTTTTTTTTAATAAGTCTTTCATACAAAATTTTTGTTCTCCCTTATAACCTTTTTATGGGGGAAAAAAACTTTTTATGTTATTATAGTTTTTAATACCTTTCTTCCAATTTTAAAAATATAAACAGGAAAATCAAGATTTTGTCCCAGGAAAATTTGGAAAAAACCCCTTTCCTTCAGTTTAAAACTAAAACCCCCATTGTGGAATTCTAATTTGTTTTATATAAAAAAAGTTAAATTGAGATTTGCAACTGGAAAATTCACTTTTTTAATTTTTTAATTCTTATGGATTTTTGGGGTTTTATTTCAAGGGGGTTTTAAATTTTTAAAATTTATTTATTTTTTTTCCTTTTTTTTTTTGGTTTTTAGAAAAAATTTGGGGTTAAGTTATTTTTATGATTATTCCCCTGTTTTCCCTTGTTTTTGTTTCAAATTTTGCTTCTTTTGTAAAAACCCAAAATTTTTAAAATTTAAATATTATATTATATATAATATATAAGAAGTTTAATGTTTGTATTTTTATTTAATGTATGTTTTTTAAAATGGCTTTATATATTAAACCCAAGTTTTGGCCCTTTTAAAAATGCCCAGAAGAAATTTCCCCAACCTCAAAAGGGGGAAATTTAATAAACAAAATACCCGGGGGAATTTTGGTTAAAAAAAGGGAAAAAACCCAAAAAAAAAAGGAAAGGAAAAAAAAAAAAAGCAGGGGAAAAAAAGAAAAGAAAAAAAAAAACAAATTTTGGAAAAATTTAAAAAAATTAAAAAGGAAAAAGGTTTAATAAAAAGGTTTTGGGGAAAAAAAAGGAATTGTTTTTTTATAAAGGGAAAAAGGAAAGGTAAAAAGGTTTGGTAAGGAATTGACAAAATTAAAAGGAAAATGCCCCAAAAATAAAAATGGTTGAAAGTATGTTGTAAAGACCAAAAACCCCCTCCCTACAAATAAAAGAACTAAAGGGCTTTTTTTCTAAAAAAGTCCCAAACCCGGATGACCCTTGAAACATCCCTAGCATTTTTCCCCAATGGGTGGTTTTAAAAACAGAAAATGACTGGAAAAATTCCCCAACCCAAAATGGCTAACCCCTTTTGGGCCCCCTTCTAAAAGGGAATCCAGACTGCCCCCTTGGGGTTTAATAAATTGGACAACTTGGGTGGGTTTCCCAAAATGGCCCGACAGGGCCCCCTTTTGGTCCCCCGGCTCTTCCACCCCTGGCCCCCCTTTTTTGGGTCCCAAAAACCAAAACCCCATAAAAGGGGTTCAAATAAAAACCAAACAAGGGAAAAGCTCTCACTAAAAGTTCCCAAATTTTCAAATTCCCCTTTCCCCCGGGAAACCCCTTCCCAAAAGGAAAAACATCCGACTTTTCTTAAAGGGAACTGGTTTAAAAACCCCCTTTGAAACCCCCTAACACCAGGAAAAAATTCCCCCCACACCTTTCCCCAGAAAAACCTCCAAATTTTGGGCTCCAAAAAAGGTTGGGAACCCCCAATCACCCAGCAAAAAAGATCTGAAAATTTATACAAAAACCCCATAAATATTCAATTGGGAAAAGGCCCCAACAGCCCCAAAAGGGTCTCCTCCAAAAAGGAAACCAAATTGGGGCCCCTTAAAAACTCTCAACAAAAGGGAAAATTTTTTTTTTTTTTTTTTTTTTTTTTTTTTTTTTTTTTTTTGCAGGGAAAGGTCAAAGTTCCCCAAAAAAAACTGGAAAAAAATTCCCTTTAAAAAAATTAAAGGCCTCAACCCCCAAAAAATTGAGATCCCCCATCAAAAACCCCTAAAGCCAGCTTAAAAAAGGAAAAAAAAAAAGGCAAATATATATATATATGTATATATATATTTATATATATATATATATATATACACATACACACACATATACATATATATACTGACGCAGTGTAGCAACTGCCTCATGTACATAGACAACCCTCTCCTCTTACTTCCCAACACTCAGACTTGTGAGAGATCCATTTGTATATCCAAACTGGAAGCCATGCACTCTCAAGCCAAGACAGGAATAACTGGTCTAGAGGAGAAGGTCAACACCTACACCACACCACATAGCCCTCCAGAACACCCACCTTTGCGGAGGCTCTTAACAGAAATCTATCCAAACAGCAGAGACCTCCAAGGCAGAAATACACTCGACCACCACAACAAACCACAAGCCACATAGCTCACAGTGTGCCCCTCAACCTAAGCCTCTAAGGCAAAACAGCTTGCCCAATACACTAATCATAGGTGACTCGACAGTTAGGCACATTGATGTCCCATTCACTAGGTTAAATAAGGAGAAGGTAAGTCAGCTGTCTATCAGGTACCAGAATCCGACACATAACACATGCACAAAGGTCACGCCCCAACAAATACAAGTATGACTCTGTCACTGTCCATGTGTGTGTGAATGACCTGAGATGCACCTCCCTGGACTAAATGAAAAGAGACATGGAGGAGCTTTCTGACTATGTGGCCTAGGCAGGTATGACCCTAGCCCTGAGAAGCATCCTAGCATTGCCCAGAATGATACCGCAGTACAAGCAGAAAATGACTGACTTCAACAAATGGCTACGTTTATGCTGTCATTCCAAGGGATCCAGTATCTGTCTGCTTGGGATGACATGATTGACAGACGTTGATGCTTTGCCAGAGATGGCCTGCATCAGTCACCCCTGGGTTTCTGGATACTGGCTAAGGCTCTTGCCACCCCTACAGTGCCTTTTTTAGGCGATGTCCCAAAGACCAAAGTACCACCATAACAGCTACAAATAAATGCAATCTAAGGGTCATGCTGCTCAACGCTAAAAGTCTAAATCTCAAGATGCACTTGCTCGAAGCACTCCTCAAAATGGAGAACATCGACATTTGTGCTGTAATGGAGACATGGTTTAAAGCAGTAGAAAGCAACCCTGCACTACCAGGCTATAATGCACTCCACACCTTTCGGCCCCAGAATATGGACCGAAGCTCCAAAGGTGGTGGTGTCTCCACATTCATAAAGGATATGCACACCTCCAGACTACTAGCCCAGCATAACGCATCTGAGATACTTCAGGTACAACTAACACTGGATAAGACGGTGATTCAAGTCGCAGCCTGTTACAGGTCCCCAACTATGTCCCAAGGCTCTCACTCCACATTCCTGACCACCCTGGAAACTATTAGGGTCCAACCTAACACTCTCATACTAGGTGACTTCAACTACTCCATCAACTGGGAAAACTGCTCATACACCAATACATTGGCCCAACGCTTCCTGGAATTCATCAATTCCAATGCCCTGGACCAGCTCATTCTTACCCCCACTAGAGGAAGCAACATCCTTGAACTGTTTACTAACACGGGCAACTGGTGCTCTACACCAATAATCAATTCCTCCCTGGTTAGATCCGACCACAAACTAATCACTATGGAAATCCACATCTCACCCACACACCCCCCCCGCAAAGGTAACCACCATGAAAAACTTCTCCAAAGCTGACTTTGGGCTCCTACAAACTGAGGTGGCTAACTTCACGGCACCCATGTCAATGGAAAATAGATGCATGACTGCCAAATCATACACCAATGCACTACATGAACATGCACATAAATGCATGGAACTAGCCAAACCCAATAGAATCAAGATGCTCTCCTCCAAAAAAAGGAAGCCAATCAGGTGGTTCCCTACCATTAATAAACTCTACAACAGAAGGAAGAAACTGTTGCAGAAAAAGATCAAGTCCCAAGACTGGAAAAACTCTCTTATTAGCCTCAACAAAAAGTTGAGATCCCTCATCAAAACCTCTAAAGCCAGCTATGAAGGCAGAATTGCAGCAAACACTAAAAACAACAAAGCCTTCTATAGTTATATCAAGAATCTCCATGGCAATACCCAGGGTTGCTCTGAGTTACTGCACAATGGTACCTCCTATACTGAGCCAACAGATATTGCCAACATACTGGCCGACAGATTCAGTGCCAAATTTACCCCTCTCTCCCCCCCAAAGTACCAATCACTATACTGGAGATCTGCCAGGCACCCAACATTACTGCAGCACAGATTAAAGCTGCATTGTCCTAGGCCAAGAATACAGCTTTCATGGGACCAGACAATATCCCTGGATGTGTTCTACATAAACTACAAAGTGAAGTGGCACCACATCTGTGTGCCCGGTTCAATCACAGCCTCACCTCAGGCTTTGTTCCTACCTAATGGCGGGCGGCTACAATCAACCCTCTCCATAAAGGCGAACAACTGCAGACCCTGGCAATTATCGCCCCATTAGCCTGACGAGTCTGATATGTAAGGCTATGGAGCGCATCATCATGGACCTAATTAACAAGGATATAGGGAATCTCCAAACTCTAGATCTCACACAATTTGGTTTTGTGAAAGGTAGATCATGCCTGCTCAACCTGGTTGACTTCTTTGAGTCAGTCACTAGAGCTGTGGATGAGGGCAAGGCAGTTCATATAGCCTACCTCGATTTGGCCAAGGCCTTTGATACTATTTCCCACTCAGGAATTCTTGATAAACTCACCAAACTAAGCATCAACCCCTACATCACTATGTGGGCTGTAAATTGGCTCACAGACAGAACCCACAGTGTGAAAGTAGCGGACTCCAAGTCAGACTGCCAACCAGTCACAAGTGGAGTCCCACAGAGATGGGCCCTGGGTCCTATCCTGTTTGGCATCTACTTCTCAGAAGCCCAGGCCAATACGGAGGGACTCTGGCTGCCCAAGTTTGCAGACAACTGCAAGCTGGGAGCCATTATTAACTCCCCAAGTGATGTAGACATCCTACAGAAAGGCACCACTGAGACTAATGACTGGTGTTGAAACCGTGGCCTTAAGTTTAATGCCAAAAAATGCGTCATCTTGCCTTTGGGGAAAACTCAGTTGCCACTAATTATCACATCAATGGGAGCCCACTGAACACTGAAGGCGTTATAAGAGCTCTGGGAACACAGGTTGACAGCAACCTCTCCTTTGACCACCACATTTGCCACTGTGGTCAAAAAGTCCTTCTATGTGGCACATCTCATTACCACGGGTTTTGCATCCAGGAAGAAAGAGGTCATCATCTCTCTCTACTCTTCCCTCATTAGGCCAATCATCGAGTATAATGCCCCATTAGGCATGTACCTCACTAGACACATGCAACAGCTGCAAAGGCCACAAAAGTACATCACGAAGAGGATCCTAGGCCTTAAACACATTTCCTACATGGACAGACTCAAAAAACTCCAGCTATTCTCTGTCTCATATTGTCTACTAAGAGGCGATCTCTGCTTGACTTACAAAGCCATGTCTGACCCAGCTCTGTTAGAAATGCTACATCTAAAGAAATCCCAATCCCTCCGCACCACATGCTCCTCAACCTCATTACCACAATCAACAGAACATGCTGGACGGACAGTTTCATAACCCATAGATTGTCCATGCTCTGGAACAGACTTCCCATGCATGTCAAGCAGAGCACCTCACTGGCCCTCTTCAAAAGAAATATTGATGAGTGGATGGGAAATAAAAAGTTCACCCGGGGATCACTCCAGTACCCCCAAAAGATAGCCACCTGTATACATGGCTGACATTTGATTGTAAGGAAAGTGAAAAAATCATGATTGCTACAATGTTGCTCCTAAACAATATACTGCCCCTACTTAAGCTATAGTAACCTTCCTTGCATACCTCTGAAATCTGCCAGAAAAGTAAAAGAAACAATGAGCACACTACCCAGCCCCAACAAAGGCTACAGTGATCTTCTGGGCACACCTCTACTGTTTGAAGGAAAGCTAAAGAAATAATGAGCACACTACCCAGCCCCAACAAAGGCTACAGTGATCTTCTGGGCACACCTCTACTGTTTGAAGGAAAGCTAAAGAAATAATGAGCACACTACCCAGCCCCAACAAAGGCTACAGTGATCTTCTGGGTACACCTCCACTGTTTGAAGGCAAGCTAAAGAAATAATGAGCACACTACCCAGCCCCAACAAAGGCTACAGTGATCTTCTGGGTACACCTCTACTGTCTGAAGGAAAGCTAAAGAAACAATGAGCACACTACCCAGCCCCAACAAAGGCTACAGTGATCTTCTGGGCACACCTCTACTGTTTGAAGGAAAGCTAAAGAAATAATGACACACTACCCAGCCCCAACAAAGGCTACAGTGATCTTCTGGGCACACCTCTACTGTTTGAAGGAAAACTAAAGAAATAATGAGCACACTACCCAGCCCCAACAAAGGCTACAGTGATCTTCTGGGCACACCTCTACTGTTTGAAGGAAAGCTAAAGAAATAATGAGCACACTTTCCTAGCCACCATACAGGCTATAGCAACCTTCTGTACACACACTTCTGATGTCTGATTGTGAGGAATATTAAAAATAATAATGACTCCATCATCCACAGCTGCCCATCCCCCCCAAAAAAAGCTACAGCATCCTATTAGGAGGGCAAAACTTCAATATCTGAAAATGTACATAGTTTGGTGTGCTAGTATTAAAATAATAGGTTTTAGGGGGGTACTGGGGGTTTGTTTATTTTGGGGGGACGGCACAATAGTGCAGCAGTTTGCATTGTCGCCTCACAGCAAAAAGTTCTCTAGTTAGATTCTCGACTGGAATGCCTTCTGTGCAGAGTCTGCATGCCCTCCCTGCATTCGTGTAGGTTTCATCCGGGAGCTCCAGTTTCCTCCCACGTTACAAAGATATGCGTCTAGAGCACTTCCTCCCGGGCACCACTGAAAACTGGCTTGTTCCAAGCCGGACTTTCCCAGTAAACAAATGTAAAATAAAAAATAAATAAATAAAATAATTTTTGTTTGAGGGTTTCCAATAAAACAAAAGGTTTTGTAAGATGCAACATAGGCTCAAATGGATATGACAAGAAACAACTATATAAAAGCTCAACCTGCCAAACAGTGTATGAATGTAACACAAAAGGTGGGAACAGACATTTAACAAATAGATGTTATACATAAAAGATTGGAATAACTTTTAATACAATTATGCTTTCTGTAATGTGTTTAAATGTCAATCGCCTCACAGATAAATACAAAAAACAAAAGAAGAGTGAACTATATTAAAAATGTAGAGTGCAAATAGCTATGTTACAGACACACTTGGAAAGAACTGAACATGTGAATTTGATAAAGAAAGGTTTTCAGGATGGTTATTCAGCAGAATATCTGGGACAAAGGAAAAGAGGAGTACTTACATTAATTGCAAGAGGAGCTCCAATAGTGATAGAAGAGGATAAAAAAGATAATGACAGATTTGTAGTGCTAAGAGGCTACTTGGCTATGGAGGAGGATGACACTGGCATGTATTTATATTCCACCTATAACTGCTATAATGGAGCTTAAGAAAATTTTGAGAAGAATAATCAGTTTTCAGCAAGGGATATTACTTATAGGTAGGATCATAGGAGGTTACTAGCCTAATGGCCCTAGGACCCTTACAAGCCTAGCCAAGAGTTTACACCCCCCCAAAAAAAAAAAATCATTAAGCACCTGTCACTCCTGTCAATGAGGGACAAAGGTGGAACTCCTGGAACAAATTAGAGGTTTCCCATCCACTCATCAAGGTTGTGCTTGAAGAGGGTCAGTGAGGTACTCTGTTTGATCTGTTTAATATGTATGGGAAGTCTATTCCAGAGACGGGACAGCCTCTGGGAGACAAACCTGTCTCTCCAGCAGGTTTTGTTGATGTTGCATATTAGATTTAAACCTATCGAGCGGGTAATGCGCGAGGACTTAGAATTATGGATATGGAGCATCTCTAGTAGGGCAGGGTCCAATATTGCCTTGTAGGCGAGACACAGATCACCTCTGAGCAATCTGTGCAACACCAAGTAAAGTGATAGTGATTTGGGCCTGTCCGCATAGGACAGGTGTTGGAGGGCATGGATTCTCTTCGTGAGGCATTTCTGTGGCCTTTCCAGCTTGTGCAGGTGTTTGAAGAGGTACATACCAAACAGGGCATTACACTCAATTATGGGTCTAATGATGGAGGAGTACAGACAGGTAATAACCTCCTTTTTTCTGGATGCAATCCATTTACTTATGAGATGAACCAAGTAAAAGGCTTTTCTGACCACTGCTGCCACATGATCGTCGAATGTGAGATTGCTGTCAACATGAGTACCCAAGTCTCTCACCACGGGTTGTGTGTTTAGGGGGTTGCCATTGATATGTTAATCAGTAGGGGCCGTGTTTTTGCCGAATGGTATGATAATACATTTTTTTGTGTTTAACTTAAGGCCATGACTTTGGCACCATTTATTTGTAGCTGTGAGACCCTCTTGCAGTTTGTTAACGTCATTTGGGGAGTCAATGACAGCACCCAACTTACAGTCATCCCTAAATTTGAGTCAGCCACAGACCCTATATGTCTTTGCCTGGACCTCTGAAAAGTAGATGGCAAATAGTAGGGGTTCCAGGACAGATCCCTGAGGAACACCACTAGTGACAGGTCTGCTGTCGGAGGTGGTGGTCCCTATTTTGACCTTGTGGGTCCTATCTGTGAGCCAGTTGGCCACCCATCTGATGAGATAGGGATTCATACCGAGTTGTGTTAGCTTTTCGATGATGCCAGAGTGGGGGATTGTGTCACAGGCCTTGGCCGGGTCAAGGTAAGCTGTATGGACAGACTTTCCCTTGGTAGGGAATGGAATTTGATTTGCAATAGTGAAGATTTGTCTGGGGGGCCCAGAAGGGAAAGTATAACAAAGGAGGGTAGATTTTTGAAGAAATTTATGAAAATATTTGGCATGGAAGACGTGAATTCAGTAATAGGAGTTCGGAGTGAATTTACACATTATTCCCTAATATATAAAAACTGGGCTAGGCTAGACAGAATTTACATTTCACAGAAACATGTGCATTTAAATGAAGGTCTTGATATGTACTCAATAACTATTACAGATCAGGCACCAATAATGACTATAATAAAAACACAGGGTAATGAAATAAAAATGAGACACTGGCACTTGTCCACCTATCTGTTGAAAAGAAAGGAATTTAAGGAATGGATAGTCAAGATTAATCATGAGCTATTCGAGAGGATAGAAATTACTTCTGAAAATAAAGCTAGACAGTGGGATAAAATTACGGTGGAATTTAAAAATACGGCAGAAATAAAAGAAAGGGAGGTATGGTTAAGAAGTAACCAGAATTATTTAGAGGGACTGACAAATGTTAAAGTATTGTAGAATAGGGGGAATCTCACAGAACAAGAAAAGTATCAACTGCAGAGTGCTAAACATGAAATGAGGGATTACCTCGATAATATACTCGAGTTTAGAAAGATTGCTGTTAAGCAACTGTTTTTTGACAACACTAGAGCACAAAAACTTTTAGCGCAATGATACAGGCAACAGAAAGTAGAAAGGGTTACCTCCAAGCTTAGGGAGCCTATAACAAGGAAGTTAAGAAAAGATCCTGTAGAGATATTAGAAATATTTTGGAAATTCTATGAAACTCTGTATAAAGCAGAGAAATATGGAAATCGAGAAAAGATACAAATGGAAATGTTTATGGAAGAATTAAACATGCCATGGTTAGAGGCAGATGAGGCTCAATTACTAACGGTTAGGAAAGAGGATATGAGATAAAAATTGTGATGTATAACCAATCTACAGGAAAGTCCCCAGAAATAGATGGTATTCCTGTGGAAGTTTGGAAGCAAGGAGGGAAAAAACCTAATAAATGTTAAATGGAGGAAAATACCAATATCCTAGAAGAAAGCAGTGGTAGCTGTAATACCTAAAGAGGGTAAAGATCTATAAGATCCAGCTTCATACAGGCCCATTTCAATACTAAGCCATGATTATAAATGTTCATGTCTATAATGGCTAAACGAATGGAAAAAGTAATGCCAAAATTGATAGCTATGGATCAATGTGGTTTTGTGGCAGAACGAAAACATTTGAAAAAAATAACAAAACACTGATGAACCAGAGGGAAGCAAAATGTAAGAAAATACCATTGTTGTTGGTGAAGCTTGATGCAGAGAAAGCATTTGACAGAGTAAGCTGGGACTTTATGAGCAGGGCAATGGAATAATTTGCATTTCCTGAAAAAATTATAAGGTTGATTAGGAGGATATATATGAGGGAGCAGAGGTGAAAATTAAAGTGAGTGGGGTCTTCTCTGATCATTTCTGATTGAGCAGAGGAACTAGGCATGGATGTCCTCTTTCCCCTTAGTTATCTGCATTATATTTAGAATCACTGGCAAAGAAAATAAGGGACTCAGAAATTCAAGGGTATAATTGGTATGGTAGACAGAAAAAGCTGGCTCTGTTTGCAGATGATGCTATTTTATACTAGACAAAACCAGAAAGAGACATTACAGTGTTATGAAACATTTTGAGAGAGTTTCAAATCTTTTCAGAACATAAAATTAATGAAGCTAAAACAGTGGCAGCAGTGCTACATTATGTACCCACATAGGAACTGGTTCAACAATATCCATACTTATGAGGACATGATAAAAAGAAGTGTTTAGGAGTATGGATTAAAAATGATTCTGGTGTGGCACCTAAGGATATGTTGGAAGAGACTGAACAAAAGATAATACAAAACTGAGAAAAAAGGAAGCTTTGTTATATGCATATAGATAGCAAGATGCAAGCAGTTAAAATGTTTTTAGTCCCATTAGTCTTATACACAAGTCAATGATATTGTTATCAACCAGAGAAGAAGGTGTGAATAGTAATTAATAAGAGCTGAATGACTTTTCTGTGAGGGGAAGACAGCAAGAGTCAAGTGGGATAAACTGATTCTTCCAGTAGAACAGGGTGGATTGGGATTACCCGATTTGAAGGGGTATTTCAGAGCTCCACATTTAAGGCTCCTATACAAACCACAAGCAGAAAACTACAATGCAAAGTGGAAATAGATGATGATGAAACATAGGGGAAGCTCAGGAAACAAGGAGAGACTGGGATTTTGGATACAGGCCTTTAAGGAGAATAATAATAATAATCATACAGAATATTACATCTATAAAGCAGCAGAAAGTATTCTAAGAACTAAGCCAACAAGGGAATGGAGAAAGGAGATTCTGCTGATAGGGATGACTGCAATTAGGGATACTAACAATAGGCAAGAAGGGGGTGGAATTTATTGGAGAAAACTGGCAAAGGAACCAAGGTACTGGAAGCAAATAACTAGAAAGGGAAAGATGATAGAATGGGAAATGCCCAGAATTTATTTGGACTGCAGGTTAGAGATTGCCTTCCCTATCAAGGACTGATATCAGAGTATAAACAAAGAGAAAGAAACAGTGGGGTCTTAAATGAAAGACCAGCACTGACAGAGTTTTTAAAAGAATCTAGAACAGAAACTGCCATTAAAAAAGGAATAATTAGTACAGCATATACAATATTGCATGATAACTATAAGAATCAATCAGAGGAGGTTAGAAAGGACTGAGAAGAGAGATTGGTTATACAATTCACAAAGAAGCAATGGGAGGATATATAGGCATGTCTCCCAAATATGCAATAAAATCTAGAAGATTTAGGATTTTTGCTTGGAAATGTTTACATGCATATTTTTATAACACAAGTAGACTCCAGAGAGGTTTTCCATAAGTAGACAGCAAACGTTGAATGTGTGCTGGGGAAGAAAGAGGTAATTGGGAAAATATTTTCTGGGAGTGCATCGAGTTGGCGGACTTTAAGGATTCCCTGCAGCATGAACTGTTGGAGATGCTGGGTGGGCAGACTGGTGTGACACGGGAGATTTGTCTGAGCTGTGGTACAGAATCAGAATTGCCTAGACATGGTAAGGCCTTGCTGTCTCTTATTATAGTGGATGCCAAAAAAGCAATTACTAGAAAATGGAAATCATAATCTAAACCAACTATACTAGAAGAAGTGAACATATTAACAGAGATAAAACAACTGGAATTGAGATCTTTAGAAAAGGGTAGGAGAAAACTACATAGGAAAAAAATGGGGATTGTGGGAACAATACATATGGGGTGGAATGAGGTTTAAAAGAAGGCAGGGCTTAAATGAGCTATGTAATGTTTGACTGAAAATGATTTGGTAGATTATAAGTGACGTATAATATTTGCAACTGGGAGTGTGTCTGTATGGTTTGTGATGTAAAATGCTTGCAGCTAGGATTGTGTTGGTGTGGTATGCTCTCATTTATGTAAATGTATGATTGCCTGTGTCGTAAGTGACAGTTTAATACAGATGTTTCTTGTTAAAAAAAGGGGGACAAGAATTGAATAATTTATGTAATGTTGCTGTGGTTATATAATATATAGCAATATATGCGAAGTATAATGTTTGCAAACATGAACTTGTTAATAGAGTTTGATTACTTTTATATAAATGTAAATCTGCCTATGTCACGAGTGATAATTCAATAAAGGTGTTTAAAAAAAGGCAGAAGAAGCAGAAACCAATCTTGTTGAATGTGTTTTTTTTTTGTTTGTTTTTTTTTTTATTTTGTAAATCCAAGCCTTTGGTCTGATAAACATGAGAAATGCAATTAGCTAAGCATCTTGCAAATGTAACTTTTGACACAGCCTTACACAATTTTGCTTTGGAAAAGGAGATAAATAATTGGTCTGACTTCCTAAAATTCTGTGGAGGTAAAGATCACAACTGTCTATGTTACATCCAATAAATGAAGCATATATTCCCCTTTATTACAGAAATTACGGAAGAACACTGGTAAATGAATAAACTGACTAAGTGCTGCCTCTGATGCCACCTTAGGTGGAAAGGAGGGACTGGGGCACAAAGAAACATTGTTGTTGTTGTTGTTTGTCTTTTTGGCTTTTCCTGGTTAGGGGTCGCCACAGCGGAACTCTGGTCCGCTAATGATTGGCAGTCGATTTTTTTATGGTGCCGAGTTGCCAGCCCGACGCCCAACCTTCAGCAAAGGCACGCCCATTCACGCATGTCTTTCGAAGCCACTCGACCGCAGGGAGGACATGCAGACTCCACACAGAAGGCACTCCAGCCAAGAATCGAACAGGAGAACCTCTTGCTGTGAGGCAACAATGCTACTGCTGTACCGCCGCGGCTCACACAAAGAAACATTGTCTTTATGAAAAATGATATATGGAGCCTGACAAGATAAAGCCTGGAGTTCAGATCCTCTTCTGGTTAATGTAACAGCCACCACCAGAAAGACAGTTTTCCATGATAGGAATTTTTGTTTTGCTTTGGCTGCTGTTTCGAATGGAGACTGAGTTAGCACTAGCAACAGAACAGCAAGATCCCAAGGAGAGTTGGAAGCTTTGTTAGGTGATTGGAGAAGGAAAGCAGCATTGAGGAAAGCTTTACACAATTTAGGAGCAGCTAGAGAGGAGTGATTCTCACCCACATGGAAAGAGGAATTCTCAGCTAACTGTCCTTTGATTGTGGGGTAACTCACTCCATCATGAAAAACTGAAGAGAGAAATTCTAACACTGCAGAAAGGGGGTTAGAAAATGGTCCAAATGTCTTTCAAAAGCCCAAACAGATAACCTTTACCATTTACTTTTGTAGATTTTCCTAGCTGAATTTTTCTGAGAGGATGCGACA
Source organism: Protopterus annectens (assembly GCF_019279795.1). Lineage (NCBI taxonomy): Eukaryota > Metazoa > Chordata > Ceratodontiformes > Protopteridae > Protopterus > Protopterus annectens. Next base: position 687,573,990 of record NC_056733.1, read on the forward strand.
ATATCTACTACTTTACAAGGAAGCCTGGACTTCCTAGCCATCACTGGAAGCTGCAAAATAAATGCAGTCAGTTTGATAGCCAGGATGTCTGGGTGAGGAATCCTGGACGAGTGAGAAAGATCTGGATCTGGATTCAGTACCCAAGGAGGGTGCATCAAATGAGGCCAAAGGAAGGGGAACCACACCTGTTAAGGCCAGAATGGGGCAATGAGGATGTCCATGCTCTTCTGTCGAGATGCTTTCTGTAGAAATTTGGGGATTAGAAGGATTAGAAGACCAGAGCGCCAATCCCTCGATGACTCCCCATCTGAAAGGATCATGGCAAAGGACCTGCTGCATTTGGAACTGGCAGGAGAAGCAAAAAGACTGTAGCACGGTTGGCCCCACTGATGAAAGATCTGCCTCCTCAGTGTTGTGTTGAGGGACCAAAAGGAAGACAGTATTATAGATATGCTCAATCTATCCACTAAGAAGTTTCAACTCCCCGGTATATGCATTGCTATTCGAAAGTGACTGGAAGAGATTGCCACTACCACACTCTCGCCACTTCTTGACACAAGGGATAGGAGCATGTTGTCCCCTGTTGGTGGTTAAATACTGATAAACTGTCCATCTGAATGGATATTATCCTTAGAGGGAGGATATCTTCCACCTTCTCCACAAAATACCCCCCCCCCCAACTGGGAAGCATCTGTGGTCACTGTGACTCTGGACAAAGGGGGAACAGTGAGGCAGCCCTGAGAAACCTCACCTGACTGACTACACCAAGTTACACGGTCTCTGCAGATTTTGGTGAGATGAAGTGGGAAAGTTCATGGGTTGGCAACTGACTGACCACCGGACTGCCGATGTCCACTGCAAAACACTTATACAGAATATTGCCAGGGGGACAAAAGTGATAGCTGCTGCCATTGAAGCTAGAAGCTGTAGCACCAACCTGGCCGGAGGGGGTTGAAAGGAAAGCAGTTGGAAGGCTTGATTCTGTAGTGTAGACAACCTAGCGTGTGGTAGCCTTGCTATCGAAATGTGTATCTTCTATGAGAGACTCCTGTGGGGAGTCAATGTGCCTCCAAGGAGTTTCACAGGGGGATGTTCTGGGGAAGACTTAGAGTTTTGAACAAGGACTGTCTCAAAGCTAGTGTGCACTAGTTACCTAAATGAAACAGAATGAGCAGGATCAGGACCCAGGGCCAACAGTTTTGTGCTGGTGGTGGAGCCAAGTGGGGATAGGATGCCCCTTCTCCAGAATTGATTTGGTTCTCCCATCCTGAACCAGGCAATGCAACAGCCCAGAGGATGTGTCTAATCCCCATACCATAGAGGGCTGTAGGCATACACCAGAGGGTTACGGGAAAAAACGCAAGTGGTCTGCGGGTCAGCATAAGGCCACAAAAGATTCACAAACCACAATCTGAGGCACAGTTTTCTTTTCTTTTTTTTTTTTCCCTTTTAGGTGCAACTGGATTTGATGGGGGGGGGCACCACATCACGATCCATCAAGTCATGGGAAAAAAAAGACCAGACAGAATAATGCACTGAGACTATTTAGGACTGACTAAGGGTAGCAATAATGCAACATATAAACTATGCTCGTTGCGCTAAGCCTTGTTCTACTAACTTACACAGCCTAGTAAACAACAACCACAGTTATAGTAAAATTCACTTGTCCAAACACGGACAAAAAAATCAAATATATGCCCTTAATTTAAATAAAAACCTTTTAAAACAGCATAAGTAAACATTTACTTAAACAGTCCCTTGTAAGAAATAAAAATCTGCATAGAAAATGCAGATAAATTAACTGGTGGTGCAACTGTGATTTAATGATAAAATCAGCTACAACAGTTTTAAACCAGTAGTAAATATCATAAAAATGAAGAAAAAAGTGAAAAATGCAATATTTTCCTATTAGCACTTCGAACTAAGGTAGAACAAAAAAAACAAGAGGCCTATAGAATCTTCAGGTTTCCCAGTACAAGTTAGACAGCAATTTAAAAAGCCTCGTAACTGCTTAAAAGGAGTATTATGCGTACAAACAAAACAGTAAGTTAGAATTCTGAAAGGAATTACCAGTAGCGAGTGGCAAGAATATTAAAATAAAAAGTTAACAGACACACACACTATATTAAAAACAGAAAGAAATTAAAAATATATAATAATTAAGAGGAAGGGAAGTTCTCAAAAGGATCTTATCTTAGTCTGGAAGCTGTAATCCACCAATGTAGGCTGCTGAGGAGATTCAAATGTGTAAACTCTACAGCTGGCAGTAAAAGACTGAATAAATTACCTTCTGTAACATGGGTTAGGATTCTCCTGATGGGAGGTACTTAGCCAATCACCTATTATAGAAAATCAGAGAATGTGATTCTGTGCACCAATTCCCTATCACAGAAAGTCAGAGAAGGGGATTCTGAGCTCTGGAAAGCTATCAGTGTGGGTCTGTGCAGGCACAGAAACTATATGCTGCTGAGGCGGCGTGAATAATGAACATCAGGAAGTGAAGACTCAGTGGATAGGATCCTTAAGAAAAGAAAGAGAAGCAACAGGAAGTGTCAGTGAGACCAACATAAATTAAGAATAGGAAACATTGCCCTCTGACATGGTAGTGGTTAATCTGGAGCAGCACAGAAACAAAGCCATGCATCCATTTGGTGCCACCTGAGTTGAAGTCTGAAAGGCTTAGTTTAACAGTAAGTGATAATAAGTTCCATAGCCTAGATACACAGGTGTAGCACAAAACATTAACCTTAATTATTGTTAGCTTTTGCTGTTAGAAAAAACAGATCGTCACTGGAACAGAGGTGTTGCTGCAGAAAAATAAATAGAGCTGGACAGTGTCATTTAGAATGGGATATTGTTCTGGTTTATAGACGAGCTTGTGGCAAATGACCAATTGTGAAAGGACTGAGGATTCGGGTAGTCCTAGTCAACTGACATATATCAGTGCAGGAATAGTCCATTCTTGCTGTTTAATATTCTGAATGATCACAAGAGGGTTTTGAAAAACCTATCAAAATGACAACTTGCAACTGCGTAACATTTGTCCATTAATGTCACCATATCTGTAGAATCTGCAGTGGGACTCTTGTAAAAACAAGTCCTCAGGTTTCAATGGGTGATCCTGGACAGCAAACTTTAGATAAAATCATTCAGCACAGATAAAAATACAAACAAATGAAAGTAAACAGGACAATTCTGATAAAACCACTTCTTTTTATCAGTTTGTTGAAAATCTGATTTGCTTAAGGGAGTTAATGTAAAGGGAGATTTCTCCTTATCCCATGGTAATATGACCTCAGAATTAATAATGTATAGGTGGGTGTAAGACAGTATGCCTCATCTGAAAAAAATGTTTCTGAAATGCAAGGGAATGTTTGAACAAACTGTTTAATTCAAAAGTTCAGTAAAATGTGAAACTGGTAGGCAACATACTGCACCTTTACGCCAACATTACAGTAAGGCACTTGGGGGAGGATACTTCCCTTTAAATGATATCTACTTTCACCTCATTACTTACTTTATAATACTAAAGCATCACATACAGCTTTGTACCGCACTGTGCAGGGCAGGAAATATCTAGTTATTCACAGAATAATTCAAAACTGCATTTGAAAATATAGATTGCAGAGTTGAAAGGACAAACATCTTCTAAAAATATCTGTTAACCTGAAGTCAGTTCTTAAGACATTATAAATGCACTTCACCTGTATTCTTACTAACCTAATTTCTCATCATATTGTCTATCTATACCTTTCAACACCTGCCCTCTCCCCACTTTTAAGGACGACTTGTATATTTTTATTTCCTACCATAGTATGCTATACTTCTAATATATCTGCATATACTGATTGTCATATTTAATATTTTTTTATTTTATTTATTTTTACATCACTGGTGTGTGTCCTTAAACTTTACTGTAGCCTATGTATCCACTGTTAAGCTGTATGTATATATGCTTTTTTAATTACATTTGTGCTACTGTTTTATTTGATGTTATTTAACTCTTTCCTCCCCAGGCCTCCACTGAAAATGGATATTTATTAAACAGTCGTACTTTCCCAGTAAACAATAAATGGTAAGCCTATGTTTAAACAACATGGAAAAAATTTAATAAAGCTCCAATGAGGAACTTTAACAACACAGTAATTAAAATGGTATTCCAAAAATTCTTAGATAAAAATTTACTGTTAGCAGCTATTATCCACTTCAGTTTTCAGGCTTCCTTTCACTGAGAAACTATTTTAAGAATCACAAGAAATAGAAATCTGGAATGTACTAAGTAAATCCTGCAAGTTTACATATTTTTGAAGTTGCAGACCCACAATAATAAAAATGTATCAGTAATTCCAAGAAATACCAGAAATTTAGAATTTTATACAGATGAAAAAGTATTCTACATGCTCTAAAACAAGTACTAGAGATACATGACAAGCCATACACAACAGTAAAAACAGTGTGTTCCTACCTGTAAATCTGTAATGGAAACTCTGTGGGATTCTACAGTTGGCCTCCGTGGCAGCCGAGGAGATGAATGTGGAGATGTAACTGGAGAATATGGAAGAGATGGGTAAATGTAACGTCCATTCATGTCTGAAGTGCTACTGAGAGAGTGGGCAGACTGAGATCTTTCCTGAAGGGAGAGTTTCCTATCAGACAGATTTAGCTTTGCTCTTGTCCCTCTCACCTCCTGTAACAGATCTTTTGTAGATTGTTCAGAAAGCCCTCCTTCCGCAGGCATGTAACAACTAGGCAAAGTCTCATCTCTGCTGTGCTCCATATGCTCAGTTTCCATCTCTCCTTGGTCTCTGTGTCCAGGCTCCCCACCTGAGGCACTTTGATCATATTCTGTAACCACGATGAAAGACTCCATGCCTATGTTAATTTTCAGAGATGACAGGCTGCAGACAATATCGGACTGCTTCTCTGTGTCACTGATACATTGTTCATCCTGACTAACAGACTGCTCCATAGTATGCCTGTTTGAAACACATGATGACATGGCGCTCTTCTCAACTTCATTCAAACTGCTGACGACCCTTCCTTTAATATATCTAAAGGGGGAAAACGTTATTAGAAACTGGTAAAGTACTCTAATAAACAGCTATGTATGTACACATTTTCACATTTGTTTTTAGATTTATCTGCTAGCATATTACATCTTGTTATTACCGATCACAGCAACTGTCTATACAGCTTAAAGTTAACAATAGTAACTGAAAACATCACTACCACTATAATGATGGAACTGAGTATTTCAAGTTTTTAACTTATTTTTCTGAAATCTTTCCACCACTTTCATTGTTAGTAAATGTTTATATAATTGTCATATGGTTTTAGCATACGTCTTGCTTCACCTATCATCAGAAGGATACCTATTCCTCCAAGAATGGACAAGAAAGTCTACATACTGATAGATTCTGCTGCTGCCTGTTCTAGTTGCAAAACATGTCTTTCAAAGTCTGTATTCAAAAAAGCATTTAAAATAATCAGAAAGTAGTTAGCAATATTTTCTGATACATTATGTTTCCCTTAGAATAAATATAGACTTTAAAAATGTTTCAGAGAGTAATATTTTCCTTTTGAAAATTCTGCTTAAGTCATATAAGGAAGTACCCATACACAAGGACTCTGTATAACAGAGATATTTTCATGCAAGGGAATTAAATTGTACATGAATACTAGTGCTGCCAAATGGACTGCGTATAACCAAATAGCCTATCTGTAGTATGTATGTATTAGCAGCTTGAACTAAACATGGACAGACAATTGGCAACTGCAGCTCCATGGACATGGATGATTTCCAGCACTGCTTTCCATGGGTGTATTTAGCACTATTTTTTAATTTGTTAATCAAAAACTAAAAAGACAAGTGTCCATTATTTTACATGTCCCAAAACACCATAATTTGTTTCTTGCACTTTTCTACAGTATGGATATACCCTAACAGGTTGTTGTTGTTGCTGTGTCTTTCGGCTTTTAGGGGTCGCCACAGCAGAACTCCGGTCCGCTAATGATTGGTAGCTGATTTTTACGTGCCAAGTTACCAGCCCTGATGCACAGCCTTCAACAAAGGTACACCCATTCTCGCATGTCTCCACACTCTAGCTGAGAATCGAACCGGACAGCGTCTTACTGTGAGGCGACAACGCTACCGCAGTACCGCGGGTTTTAGCTTAAAACAAGTTCACATAAACCTAGGCCAAGAACTTTGCCATATGTTGTTGCCCAATCATGTTACATTTAAAACAATATGGGCCATATCAATATTTTAAAACTTAGCAATGACGCTCAGAATTAATATTCTAAACAGCTTTACAGAATATACAACCTGCACATCGCCATTTTGATTGGAGAACAAATGTTCTCCAGCAAGGTGTTGATGTACAGGTGATGCCCACTGAAAAACGAGTCCGCTGCTTCATAGCAGTGTATTAAGCTGCTGTGGAGCTCGGACTGTAACAGAGATGACGGCTGCTATTATTTTGCACTCACTTGGTAGAGCTTTTGCAGTTTAGCAAGTGTAAAATTAAAACAAAAAGAATTTTAAAAAATGTATGTACGTGTATGTGTTTGATTATGTTTCTATTTGCATTTGTGAGTGTATGGGTGCTTGCGTGCTTGGAAGTGTGTGTGAGAGAAAGTGAGTCAGCAGTGAATGCAACCCATTTAAAATTAATAGGTGTGCATACCTCTTAACCTCTTAGCTCAAAAAATCAGGATAAAGCCTAAAATAATGGGAGAACAAAGGCTCAAAAATAGGGACAGAGTTTAAATATTGCTCTTACAAAATTAAAAAGTTGCTATGACAGGATTTATGTTAACATGCATTTTCTGAAGAATATGAAGTACATACTTGTCACTTCAGGTACACTTCTGATTTTCACTGACATTTTAGCCCTGCCCCCTTTAATCCCAACTAAAACTGTGACATTTGGATTAAAGGTGGTGAATTACACATAATAAACAATGACAATAGAGTTATAGACTTTTTTTTACTTCAGAAAATGTATATTAATTTGCATCCTCCTATACTGTCAATGTCTCAAGTTAACTGAAAAAGAAGTTATGTACTCACCATAACTTTTTATCTGTGTTGTCCATTTTCATTCTTCCTCAACTACTGGGTTCGGATCCGATCTGACTTGACCATTGCCAAAATTCCCTGCAATCAAATCTTGCGAGCTTCTCCCCCTACCCAGAATATGCACCTCCCCCATATACCTCATATCTTGTTTGGTGCTTAGTAGAGAGTAAAACATGAAAGAGGTTAAAGGAGAAGCCATATCTAGAAGTCATATGTAAAAAAAAACAAGTACAGAGATCCTGTAAACACTCGTTCCTCCAGAAGTCTTAGGATGGGGGTTGGTGGGAGGGGAGATGAGGAAGAATGAAAATGGAGAACACAGATGGAATGTTATGGTAAGTACATAACTTCTTTATCTGATGTTGTCCATTTTCATTCTATCCTCAGCTTTTATTGTGACAGAGTCCCTAGCTACCTGTTTCCAGATTGGACTCAAGGAAGGATATTCCTGAGCACTGTAGAACCAAATGATGCCCTACCGCTAGAGACCAGATCCAACTTGTAATGAGTGACAAAGGTATGGGAAGTAGCCCAAGTTGTTACATATATATCATCCAAGGACATTCTTGACTGAAAAACTGTGGAAGTAGCCATGGATCTAGTGGAGTGTGCTTTCAAGGAATGTGGAAGAGTAGTATACATGAAGGATATGCAATTTGTCAACCAAATCTTAGAAATTGGTTTTCCCAAAGTTGATTCAGAGAATGAGATGAACAATTGGTCAGCTTTTCTGATTTTCCTCAGTCATATGCAAATAGAGGTGTAACTGTCTATGAACATACAGTAAATGCAAGATACAGTCTCTTTTGTTGGCAAACTTAGGAAAGAACACTGGTAAGTTAATAGCTTAATATTTGATTTGGATACTATCTTCAGCAAAAAGGACGGATTTGTATGCAAGATCACTCTATTTTTGTGGAAAATTAAGTAAGGAGGTTTAGAGGATAATGCTTGAATCTCATAAATTCTTCTTTCAGAAGTAATGGCAACCAAGAAAATTGTTTTCCATGTAAGATATTTTAGGTCACATGTAACCGCTGGTTCAAAAGGGGATTGTGTGAGAGACTGCAGCATCAGACTTAAATCCTATGGAGGGGTAGGATCTTTAAAAGGAGGCCCTAGGAGGAGAGTACATTTTAAGAAAGCCTTGCTCAACTTGTGAGAGGCTAAAGAGAAGTCATTAAATCCAATGTGATAATTGGAAATTGCTGCCAGTCTCACTTTAACAGTTGAGGAACTAGCACCGTTTAGAAATAAGTGCGCTAGAAAGTCCAAAATGCAATTGACAGGGCTGAAAAGGGGGGGGGTCAAGATTGTGTTGTTGTGCCCAAATAATGAACCTTTTCCATTTACTGGAATATATTTTTCTTGTTGAGGGTTTATGGGAAGATAAAATTATACGGCGAACATGTGAAGAGAGCATGGACTGTCTGGCTATTAATGGAACTGGGGAAGCCAAGCAATCAGCCTAAGGTTTGGTACATCTGGATGTATCATACCTGTCGGGTGAGACAGAACGTCTGGAGTCATATCTAGGTTCCAGAGTGGTTGAACCATGTGAGGCCAAAGGAAGGTAAACTAAATTTGTCTGACCTGGCAGCTTTCTGCAGAAATTTTGTAACCAATGGAATTGATGGATAAGCACACAGAAGACCCATGGGCCAACTGAGGAGTAAAGTATCCCTTGGTGACTTCCCCTGTGAGGGGATCAGGGCAAAGTAGTTGCTGCACTTGTTGTTAATGGAAGAGGCAATGTAGTTGCAGAAAGGATGGCCTCATAGATGGAAAACTCTTGTCCGCCACTGCTTCGTTGTGGGACTGTTGGTGGGGTAGAAGAATGCACTTGCTCAGTTTGTCTGCTATCATGTTGGATTTCTCCGGAATGTGTGTTGCTAATAGAAAGTAGCTGGAAGAGAGTGCCCATTGCCAGACCCTGAGAGCTTCTCAACACAATGGGTAGAATTTGGTTCCCCCTTGTTTGCTGATATACCATACAACTGAGATGTTGTCTGTTTGAATCACAATCATCCCAGAGGGAAGAGCATCCTTAAATGCCTGCAATGCTAACAGCACATCTCTCATCCCCAAGACATTTATGTGCAAATTAGCTTCCTCAGTGGACCAAGTGCCCTGGACTATCTTTCCCAAATAATACCCCCCACCTATCTGGGAAGCATCTGTGGTCACCCATGGCCTTGGGCTGCTGAGGAATGAAAAGATATCCTTGAACTATTTGATCAGATTGAATCCACCAACTCAGATCTCTTTTGCACGTCTGGGTAATTCTTATCTAGTATGACATTAATTGATGAAGGATTGACCATTGAGTAGCCAGCATACACTGTAGAATCCTCATGAAAAACCTAGCTAGTGGGACTAAAGTTATTGCCACAGCCATGAAGCCTTGAGTCTGAAGGGCTAGACAGGCTGAAATTAAGATGCTCACCATAACTTTCTGACCTGGGATCTTATTGTCTGAACTCTGTGTGCTGGAAGAGAAGTGATAGCAGATTTTGTATTGTGACGTGCTCCTATAAACTCCAATGTCTGAGCTGGTTGTAGTTGTGATTTGTTGTAGTTTATTGGTTATCCCCAGAACAGTTCAAGTCTGGCACACCTTATCTCTTGCGTATGTGAGCTGATGCCTGGTCGGAGCAGAAATGAGCCAGTCATCCAGGTAGGGAAGCACCCGGAATCCCTGCAGTCTGAGATGAGCTACTACTACTGCCATGCATTTGGTAAACTCCCTGGGGGCCATAGTGAGTCAGAAGCACAGTACTTTGAACTGGAAATGATTGGCTCCCAGCCAGAAGCATTAGGTGCCTTTTGGATCACCTGTTCATTTTTATACGATAATAAGAGTCCTGAAGATCTATAGAGCACATCCAGTTGTCTTTTCCCAGAAAGGGTAGATTGAACTAAACCATGGCCATACGGAATTTGGTTCGCCATTTGGGATTTTTTTTGGAATTGGAGGTGAAAGGGAAAAGGGTATTATATAACCTCTGGAAATAATCCTCTGCACCCAAGTATCTTTTGTTAAGTCTAGTCAGAGTTTCTGTTGCAGGGATAAACACACCCAAATGTCTCTAGGGGTGGACAGTCAGACCTCTATTCAGGAGTGCTGATAGGGTTTGCCAAAGAAAGATTCTTGCTAACCCTGGTTTTGCGGGCCACCTCTGCCATGACGGCGTCATCGTCCATTAGAGTTCCCACCTCTGCCCATGGGGGGAACCTCTCCACGTGTGTCCTAGAAAGGACATTGAGACTTTTTCAACCACATCTTCTGGCTACTGTGCTGATTCCTGGAACAGAATCTTTGGGGAGCCGAAAAACATATGCCAATGGCAGACAAGGTCTTTCCATCCTTCTCGCACCTTGACAGTGTTTCCTTTACTTTACGGCCAAACAGTTTAGTTCCATCAAAAGGAGCATTGACGATGAGGACTTAAATGGCTCCACAAAATCTCACAAGTGCATCCAGGCCTGTCACCTCATGGAAATGCCTGAACCTGCTGCTCTTGAGGTTCCTTCTGCTATGTTGGAAACTAACCTCATAGAAGAGTTGGATATAGACTGTAGGGTTGCCAACTGAGACGTTAAAGAATCATGAACTTGTTCAGAAATGGCTCCTGTGAGAGTATTTGACAACTCCTTAGTCAAATCCCTCTGAAGTCTAATAAAGTGTGCCAAACAGTTCAGTGACCTTAGAGCAAAGGTCACCAAAGCAAAGACACACTCCTATAATCTGTCCATTGCCCGCAACTCTCTGTTGGGGGGATGGACAGTGAAACTCTCGTCAGCAAGTTCTTTCTTTGCGGCTGCCACTACGAAGATGGCATCAACTGGAACCCCTTTCCCCCAGCAGCGTCTGTCTTCAGGTGGTGCCATTATCTTGTCTGGTCTCCAAGGTATGGGTTCTATGGAGATGGGCTCCTTCCATGCCTGCTGACAGATCATATCAATGAGCTCAGTGGGCAGAGTTCCCCAGGAGGTAGAGGGTCCAGTATCAAAAGCCTCCAGGAGAACAGATTCCTCACAAGTAGGGTTTGAGGGAGTCCAGCCACCTCTCTGTTTAAGAATTTTCAGGATGCCTCCAAATGAGACATCTTCAGGAGGTGACTGTGGGGACCATTCACCTTCATGGAAATTTGTGTCTTCAGTGATGGACTCTTGTGGGGAGTCTTTGTGCTTCCTCTTCCACAGCATCTTCCTGGGTACCTCCTCAGTGGGATGCTCTGGGGAGGTATTGGAAGAGGAAATGAGAATTTCCTGAGAGGAAACCTGAGTCTTTAGTACTGGATGCCCCTGTGGAAAGAAGTGGAGAGGCAAGGCTCTTGACCCTGTGATAAAAAGGTACATTGTCTAGAATCCGACGGGGAAGGCTCTATCAGATCTGCCAAGGAAGAGAAAACTCTCTTCACAGCCTCGATGGCAGAGCTTGAAGGAGTGAAAAAGGGGTTCTGAGATCTGAGAAGGTGAGCTTCTGAATTTTTGCTCCCCCCCTGCTCCGATGGCAATACTGTTGATGTTGAAGCCGGTGCTACCATAAATGTAGATGTTCGAGTGTATTCACTGTTGCAGTCCTAACAAATGGGTTATTGGGCTCCCAGTAGTCCTCAGTCAGCCAGAATACCAAAGGTAAGTAAAAATGACGTTGGTTGCCATCGGTTGTAAAGGACGTCAGGGTTCTGGTACAAAAGGAGGCAGCCGACGTCACTTCCTCAGTCTTTCTTGCCATAACAGTCAGTAGCCCCCAGAAAATAAGGCTTAAATCAAAAACCAATTTTACAAGTAACAAATTAAGGCTGTACCTCAGGGAAAGAGAATAGCAGAGGACCACAAAAAAAGGGGAAAGGAGGGAGGGAAACCAAAACTGCAACAGTGAATATACTTGAACATCTACATTTATGGTAAGTGTACACAACTGTACTATGTTCATAGTGGTTCACTGTTGCAGTCCTAACAAATGGGTTGATTACCAATGCCCAGAGGAAAAAAAGGGGGAGGAACCAGCAGCATCAAGGGTTGGAGATAATGCCCTGCAACACCACAGTGACAAACCCTGCTCTGGAAAACAGAGGCAAATATAATGCTTTGTGAAAGTGTGAACAGAAGACCATGTGGCAACCTCCAAAATGTCTTTAGTAGGGACACCCCTTAGAAAGGCTGCAGAAGTGGAAGCCGCTCTAGTAGAGGGGGTCCTAACCCCTTGAGGCGGAGCTTTGCCATGAAAGGAATAAAAAAGTAATGCAAATTGCAATCCATTTAGAAATGGTCTGCTTAGAAATATCCTTGGCCTGGGCTCCAGGGGCGAAACTGATCAATAACTGTGCTGATTTCCGAAGGTCCTTAGTCCTGTCCAGGTAAAACCTGAGCTGTCTGTGCACATCAAGAGTATGTAGGATCCTTTCACCTGTATTGCAAGGATTAGGAAAGGTAGGAAGGTGTATGGACTGATTAAGAGTCAGGCTAGAAACCACCTTAGGCATAAAGGAGGGATTAGTCCTCAGAGAGACTCTATCTGCATGGAAAATAAGAAAAGGCTCCACAGCCATCAAAGCTTGTAGCTCCGAAACTCTCCTTGCTGAAGTTATAGCCAAGAGGAAGGTGGTCTTCCAAGAGAGAAACTTTAAATCTGTAGAGGCAGCTGGCTCAAAAGTAGGAACAGCGAGTTTCTCCAGAACAAAATTAAGATCCCAGGCTGGAATAGGCACTCTTCTGGGAGGTTTTAAATTGCAAGCACCTCTGAGAAACATTTTCATCAGGGGATGAGAGAAAATGGGCTGTTCAACAGAACAATGAGCAGTGATAGCTGAAGCATGGATCTTGATAGAGGAAAAAGAAAGTCCACCCTGAAGCAAATCAGCCAGGTATTCCAGGATCACAGGAAGGGTAGGTTGAGAAGCAGACTCCCCCTCTAGCCTGCATCCATTGAGAGAAACTTTCCCATTTGCCAGCATAGGATTTCCTAGCGCTAGGCCTCCTGGCCTCCCTCAGCACATCAACCACCTGTTCTGAATGGGAGGAAGAAAGGGAAGGAGCCATACAATGAGCCATGCTGCCAGACGGAGAGACTGAAGATGAGGATGTAGAATGTTTCCCCTTTCCTGAACCAAAAGATCTGGCTTCAGAGGAAGATGCCAAGGAGGAAGATGGGAAAGACTGCAAAGCAGCGGATTCCAGTGCTGTCTGGGCCAGTCTGGAGCTATGAGAATAGTCCTTGGACGTTCGTCCCTGATCTTCACTAATACTCTGGGAAGAAGAGGAAGAGGAGGGAAGGCATACATTGATAACAACGTCCTAAGGAAGGACAGAGCATCCACTTTCCGCTCTGCTATGTTGCTGTCTGGTGCAAAAGACAGGTAGCAGATGGTTGTCTGGGGAGGAGAAATGATCCACCTGAGGATTGCCCCAACGTTGAATGATGCTGTAAAAGACTGCTCTGTTCAGCTGTCACTTGTAAGGATCCAGGGTTTGCCTGCTCAATCTGTCTGCCAAAACATTGAGCCTTGCTGGAAGAAATTGAGATAAGAGATGCAGGTCCAGGGATGCTGCCATGGACCAAAGATTCATGCTTTGCCTGCACAGGGGGCAAGAGTGAGTCTCTCCCTGCTTGTTGATATACCCCACGACCGTGGTGTTGCCTGTCCTGATAAGCAGGGTCCCTGGAGAAAGAAGATGCTTGAAAGCCAGTAAGGCCTGCTGAACTGCAATCAACTCTCTTAGATTTATGTGCAGGTGCATCTGCTGGGCATTCCAATGTCCCTGTATGCATCTGCCATCCAGGTGTGCTCCCCAGGCATAGTCTGATGCGTCTGTAGTCAGAACTTGAGTGGCAGGAGGTGTCCAAAAAGGCATGCCTTTGTTTTGTAGACAGGCTGTTGCCCACCATAGAAACTCCATCTGCAGAGATGGAAGCAGAGGAATCATTACATCCAGGTCCTCTGTGTGTTGACACCAAATGTTCTTGAGGTACCATTGCAATTTTCTCATATGCAGTCTTGCATAGGGAATCATGAGAATACAAGATGCCATGAATCCCACAGCTTGCAGATACTTCCTTGTAGGGAGCTGGGACAGGCTTGCCAAGTCCTTGAAGTAAACTGAAAGAGTTGTCTGCTTCTTCTGGGTGAGATATATCATCTGGGCGGTTGTGTTCAGACTCGCTCCCAGGAATGTTATCTCCTTGGATGGTACCATTTTTGATTTTTCCACATTGAGAGTGTAACTCAGGGAAGAGAGAAGAGTCATTATGAATACCAGATCCTTTAATATCTGTTCCTGAGAACTTGCTTGACTCAGACAGTCGTCCAAGTATGGGTAACTGAATTTTCTTCTGCCTGCAAAAAGCAATGACTGGGGCCAGGCACTTTGTGAAGACTCTGGGAGCAATAGATAAGCCAAAGGGCAGCGCAGAGAATTGGTAATGTTGCTCGCTCACTCTGAAACGAAGGTACTGCCTGCAACTTTCCCTGATAGGAATGTGCAGATAAGCCTCTTTGAGATCCAAGGTTATTACCAGTCAGTAATCCTTTTCTAGTAGTGGTAGTAACTGATGTAGAGTGAGCATGTTGAACTTTGGAATTACTAGGAAAGAGTTCAGAATGGAAAGATCCAGGATAGGACGCCAGGTGCCTTCATTTTTAGGAACTAGGAAAAGCCTGGAATAAAAGCCCTGGCCTACCAGCTAAGCAGGAACTGATTCTATTGCTCCCAGATGAGAGAGACAAAATTTGTTTTTCTACTTCTGCCCTTTGGTTTGGATGAACGTCCGGGAATCCCGTGGGAGCTGGAAAGGTGCGGAAAGAAAACTGGTGCCCTAGGGACACCATTCTGAGCACCCATTTGTCGGCTGTGATGGTGACCCAGATATCTGCAAAAAGGGCCAACCTTCCCCCTAAAGGACTCTCCCAGCAAGCAAGAACAGGCAGAAGTTGTAAAAAGTCATTGAGAGTGTTTTGATTGAGATGCAGGCTTGGAGCTTCCCCCTTTAGAAGTAGAAGCCTGCCAATGCCTAGACCTTTGAGTTAGCCCCCTGCCCCCTAGAAGATTTGTAACCTCTAGTCCTGGAATGGTTCTGTCTGCTGGTATTAGGAAAGGTCCAACTCTTGGAAGGGTAATTTCTGCTAAAGCGAGGGGGTTGAACTTGCAGAAAATCCTTAACAGTTTGCATGGACTTGGCCTTATACTCCATCTTCTTCAGTACCCCCTCTGCTTTGCTGCCAAAAAGACTTTCTTTATGCAAAGATACATCCAAAAGCTTAGCCTTGACAGGTTCTGGAAGAGGCTGTTCTCTGAGCCAAGCGTGCCTTCTAATAACAGATCCAGTAGACGTAGCCCTGCTGGAGGCCTCAAGGATGTCAAAACCACAATGCAAAGAATGCTTATTGACCAGACTGGCTGAATTCAGTAAATCCTACATGTCTGCCAAAACAGGCACACTTGCTATCCTAGACTTAATAGCCTCCAAGGTGTGCTGCTGGTACTTCAGCATATGAAATAGACAATTGATAGCCCTAATAGCTAGGATGGCAGAGGTATAAACCTTCTTGCCCCACCTATCTAGGTTCCAAGACTCCCTGTCAGGGGGAACAGGATTCCTGGTAACAGTGGCCTTAACTCCTTTAGGGCCCTGAGAAATAACCTCTGGATCCGCCAATGGATTCCTGAAAAGAAACAGATGAGAATCAGGGACTCTGTAGTACCTGTCAGGTTTCCTGGAAGCAGGAGGAACCGAATTTGGAGACAAGGAATTTTCCAGATAAACATCATCAACAACTTCCAACACAGGGGGAATAGCAGGAGGCTTATGTTGAGGTTAATCCAGAAACTCCCTATCAGTTTCTTGGATTGGGGATAATCCTGACTTTTCCATTTAAAATGTTCTCTGAGGGTATTTAAAGCATCACCAAAAGAGAAATCCTCTGGAGGAGAGGCCGAAGGGATGGACTCCTCTGCATCAGAATCCTCAAAGGGAGAAAAAGCCTGAGAAAATTCCTCTTCATCAGCAGAAATGCTGGAAGAATCAGAACCTGAGCAGGACAAAACCTCAGGAGAAACATCCCTACTCCTTTTAGAAGGAGGAGGCTGAGAACCCCTAATAAGAGTCCACAAAGCATTATCCATTTTAACCATTTGGGATTGAGGGGTAGGAGAAGAAGCTGGAGCCTGCCTTTTCACAGGCTTTCGAATGGAAGATATACCTGCAAGCCTGAAGGACTCGGGAGGCCTGGCAACTGCTGAAGTTGCAGCAGAGTTTGAAGGAAGAAGTTTGCTGTCAGAACACAAAACGATGGCCTCAGACACCGGAGTCAGCTTAGCGGCTCCTGCTCCAGTAGAAGAGGCAGTCGGCAACAGGTCAGAAGGCAAAACAGAGGCCGAAGGCCTAAGGGACTCTGACTCAATCAAGGTATGCGGTTGTACATCTGCGGACTGCAGGGACTGCATAGTCGTCTCACTGGCTACCGCCTGACGAACAACTTAACCTTATCCGAGGACTTAGCCTTCTGAGACCTGCCACGGTCCTTATCCTTATGTTTCTTCGGAACATCCGAAGCCTGAAGACCAGCGGACATCATACTAACGAATTTAAGCCAAACTCCAAAATGCCTCGCCAAAATCTTAGCCCGACAATGGATAGTACCCGTATTAAAGGAGGCACAGAGATCACACTTGGGAACGTCGTGGTCAAGGCCTAAACAAATAATGCAACAGGAATGAAAATCTCTATGGGGAATCTCTTTTCCACAGGGAAGTCAATTATTAACTTTTTCTGACATTCGTTAAGGCAAGAAAAGAGGATCCCCAATGGGGTAGACTTCAACTCTTGTAGTCGGAAACCAACAAAGGTAAACTGCCGACCGGCACTCGTGCATGAAAAGCTTCTGCTTCGGGCTCTGTGGCAAGGAAGACTGAGGAAGTGACGTTGGCTGCCTCCTTTTGTATCGAATGCCCTGACGTCCTTTACAACAGATGGCAATCGACGTAATTTTTACTTACCTTTGGTATTCTAGCCGACTGAGGGCTACCGGGAACCGGATAACCCATTTGTTAGGACTGCAACAGTGAAACACGAACATATGTCCAATGCCTAAGCTCCGAGCCGCAGGGATTGCTCTGAAAACTTTTAAGTTAAATGCAGCACCCCGGATCCGAAAGGCAGACTTTGGCTTCAACAGTTCTCTGGATCCGAGTGGACCCGAGGTCTCAGAGAGGATCTTGGATCCGATGATATATAAATAGTTGGCTCCGAGGCTGACGGATCCGAATAACTAGGATCCTGGGACTTTGAAGCAACAGAAGGTGTCAGAGGAGGAATTTGCAAATGAGGTGTCGTGGAAGGATGGATAACCTGACCCAGAGGGGTAGACGTAGAAGGAAAACCAATCTGCCCCTGGGCCGACAGGATCTTTCTCACCACTATTTCCAAATCTTCTTCTGTGAGGCTTCTGGAAGAATGAGTAGAGTGAACGGATGGAGACGTTCCTCTTTGTAAAAAGGGCGATGGGAGCCTATCAGGAACTGGATCCACGGACGAGGAGTATCTGGTGCGTGGAAGTAAAGGCATTTCTAGAACTTCTGTCGGTGTCAGATCTGATAGGGTAGAATCAGACGGTTTAACATGTTTCTGATATGATTTTGTCAGAGTCTGATCCGGTAGTGTTGAGATGGTCTGCTCTAATGAATCCTTATGTTTCTGCACTCTCAGTTTTTTCGGATCTGGCATTGAGGCCGGGTCCTTTTGACTTCTCTTTCTTGAAGAGTCAGAAGAAGAAAATTATGAAGAATGTCTAGGTTTAGGCAACTCAGATATAGCTTCTCCAAAGGATGAAGGAATGAGATCTTTTAGAATCAACTTGTTCTTACATTCCATAAGAGTGCAGGGGTTGCAGCCATGGCAAAATGAGCAATCCTCTTGTAAATGAAGAGGATCTAGGCAATAAACACAAATTGTGTGGGCATCAGAAACTGGCAATTTATGTCCACACTTAGTATATTTTTTAAATCTAGAAGGTTTGTCAGCCATAACGAGAAATGAACAATAATAACGCCAACAACACCACCTCTAAGTCAGAGAAATTATACAGAGATAAAATGAGTATGACAAAGACTTTTTTTTTTTTTAACTAGTAAGAAAAGAGGGTAAGGGAATACCAAGAATAGTAAAGAAAGGCTATGACAGAGTTGTAAGGAAGGAGAGAAAAAGAGAGTAAGGGAATACCAAAAATGGTAAACAAAGGTTATGACAGAGTCATAAGGAAGGAGAGATACTAAAGATAGTACTGAAAAAGCTCCATGTACTATAGAAAATAAGAAATATGGTAATACAACAAATAGATATTGAAGATGAAGTTTATTAATTAACGATTTGAGAGAAAAAAACAGTCAAAATACAAAAAAATTTAACTCGTCTAAGTCACACAACTCGAGATGGAAGACCACGTCTGTTAGCTTGAAGCGGCAAATGAGGTCCGAGATATTTGGTGGAGGTGCACTGTTAAGGGAAAAGCTCGAGAGATTTGGTTGCCACGAGCTTTAACAATGGCCGAATTGGATCAGACGGTTCGGATCTAAACCCAACAGTTGAATAGCTGAGAACAGAATGAAAATGGACAACATCAGATCTAATATTTAAGTGTACCTGATTACTTCTGAAATTGTTCTTGATTAGCTGAGAGCTATGATAAAGTCTGAAACTCAAATACAACTTATTATTTTGTGATTTGAACTCCCCTAAGATTTGCTAGTATATACTGCAGAACATCTGAAACAGTGGGCCGAGGAATTATTTTACTTCAAAAATATTAAAATATACATACATATATATACAGAGAGGGAGAAATCAAAAAAGAAACAAATACAAAACAATTTAAGAGACAGCCCATTCTCAAAGTACAATAATGCCCTCCAGCGTGTGTGTTACTGTGTAAATAACTTAAAAACAATCCTGGGTGGGTGCTACTTGCATAATAACACAGACCCTGGAAGGCATTATTGCTTGCTTAACACTACTCTGGCACCACAACTTGTGATAGAAATTTTGTTTAGCAACAGAGAGTAAAACTAAGCAGTTATGAGGAGACAGAGCGATCAGAAAAAAAAAATGAATATAAGAAGGATCCTGAAATTAAGACTTATTTCCACAACACTTCCAGGTAGTTGGAGAGTTGAAATCTTGAGTGCCTTCCTACCGTTCTCCCACCTGCATTAAACAAGGCATAGCAGGAAAGATAATATTTTCTTCAACCTGTACACGGATGCTGAGAAGTCAAGAACAAGATGATTTCCAAAATGTGTTGAGGCAACATGCCTAGGGTTTATTAACTTTATTTTCTTTTCGTAAATGTTTCTTACTTCACTACGACAGCAAGTAGGCAGGTGAGCATTAGTAAAGCTAACAACAACTCCTCTTAGGCAAACACAGCAGTTTGATGAAAACAGAGCCTTCCCTCTCCACTTTAAAACATGGCAGTGCCATCTCATGTTGGGGTGAAGAGAATGGTATCAACTAATCACCTCCAAAGGAATGCACCATTTCATACAGTTTAACCTAACATAAAAAAAAAACAAAGCAGTAAAATACAGCTTAAAACAAAATACTGTAAATCATATTTACTATAATTTCCTTATGGTTTGCATTGTCTCTTTTTTTTTTAAGCTGGCCTATGAAATATTACTGATAAGATAATATTTGCATATGAATGGCTTTCACCTGAGCTATGTTACTTTCCTTTAATTTTTGTACGTGGTTTGCAAAGGTATATGTGTGTGGTTCTGCACACCACTCCCTCACCATACACCAACTACAATTCCATGTCTGATAAGGTGACACTGGCAACAGTAACCTCTTCTGGTCTCTCTATGGGCTGTTACTGCTCTAATGGATACTGTAACCCTCCCCTACAAAAAGAAAAATGGCTAGCAGCTGACTGTCTGTCCACACCCAAATAGTGGACACATGTTCCTGAACCTGGCTTGGTGTTAACGTAGATGGACATTCAGCCTCTCCCAGAAAGTCAGCTCGCTATTGCTACATATAATTGATATTAGCTGTATTCAAAATCTGTTATTATGGTAAGCATATAATGTCATTAACAAATGAAGTCAAACTTTTAAGACAAGAATAAGACAGTGAATGAATAATGTTTTAATCAACATTATCTGAAGCCATGTTTCTACAGTGTTTCTAAAATGGTTCAATATTTGTTTTAAAACTAAAAGGTGTCATTAAGTAAAACAAACATCAGCATCAAAAATCAAAAGTTTTGCTGCACACAGTCTGTATTCTGCAAGTAGACGTTTTCTTAGCTACATGTGAAAAAGACTGTTTAACATTTAATCATGTGCCTCATCCAAGTATGTTGTCAAGAAACAGCTATAGCTAATTTACAAAAAAAAACAATGAAAAGGAATTAAGAGACTGGATTTATAAAACTAAAATTCTTATAAGTGATAACTTCATTTCAATATTGTTTTATGACCACATATCATGCAAACAATTGGTGACAACTGTCACTCATGGTTCAGAACATGATTCTGTAAATGAAATGTGTGATCCCTATTTGCTGTACAAAAAAAGAATAGTTGGGAACAACATACCATAATGACAGATGTCCTTCTTTTCTCTGTTGCAGTATTCTTTACATGAGGGAGTTGCCTGCCCAGGTGACCCAATGTCGGCCAGTATACCAAATGCTTTTACTACTGTGAGGTGCACAGTACATCTCACTTAGGTTGCTATCGGACATAGACCATAAAAGTGATGTACGCATGCACCATTGTCAGAACTGAACACCCAGGTAGAGAGACAGTCCAAGGGACAGAGTCTCTGTACATCCAAGAACAGAAGGAAGTGGGGAAGGAAGGTGGCACAGAATGCTGTAACAGAGAAAAGGAGGACATCTATCGTCATGGTAAATTCTTACACAACTATTCTATGTCCTTCTATTCATCTGTTGCAGTATTCTTAACATGAGGGAGAATACTAAAGTTCATGCAGAAAGGGAGGTGGAGGTAGCAGAAGAATTTTCCAGGAAACTATGGAGAATGGTCCTGGCAAATCCAGCCTTAGATCTGGAAACAGAATCAGTTTGTATTGTTTGGTCCAAGTTGCTGCTTCTAGAATGGAGTTGGTGTCTAGTCCAAAGCCCCTGAGGAGCACACTGCTCTTGCAGAGTGAGCCTTGGTAGAGCAGGGAAGGGATTTTCCATGGCAGACATAGCAGAAAGAGATGAATTTGGAGATCCAGTTAGAGATGGTCTGTTTGGATACAGGCAATCCCAGAGCGCTAGGGTGATAAGACACAAACAGTTGGTCTGATTTTCTAAGAAGGTTTGGTTTGATTAGGTAAAACCTAAGTTGCCTGTGCACATAAAGTGCGTGTAGGATCCTCTATTGTTTTAAGTAGAGGGGAAAAAAGTTGGCAAGTGAATGGCCTGGTTTAAGGACAACTCATTAACTACTTTTGGTATGAAAGAAGGGTTGGTGAGAAGGGAAACCCTGTCTTTGTGGAAGACCAAGAAGGGGGGAGAAGCCATCAGGGCCTGGAGCTCGGAGCGCCATCTGGCAGAGGTTATGGCCACCAGAAGGACAGTTTTCCAGGTGCAGTGTTTGAGGGAGCTAGAGGAGGCTGGCTTGAAGGGCGCTAGGGTAAGTTCCTCCAACACAAAGTTAAGATCCCAGGGGGTTGCCACAGGTCTCCTGGGAGGTCTGATGTGGTGGATGTCTTTGAGAAATTGTTTGGCTTCAAATCTGGAAGCTAAAGGAAATTAAAGCAGCAGGCATGCAGAGATAGCTGACAAATTTGCTTTAACTGAGGAGTAAGCTAAGCCAGAATTGAGCAATTCACACATATGAAAGAACCAAAGGGAGATCCACTGTAAATGGATCCAGGTTTGTAGCAAGACACCAAGTAGAAAATCCTTTCCATTTGGAAAGATAAGATTTCCTCATACTAGGTTTCCTGGCTTCATACAGGAAATGAAGCATGTCCTCAGAGAAAAGTTGTCTAAAGGGTATCAGGGCTCTATCACCCACAGGGTCAGTTGAAGAGATTCCAGGTGTAGGTGGATGAGGGAGCTCTTGTTCTGTGTGAGTAAGTCCACTCTTTGAGGTAACTTGTGATGAATGCCATTGACTAAGTGCAGAAGAAGGGGGGAACCAGTGTTGTCTTGGCCAATAGGGAGTCACCTGCAAAATTTTCGGTATGTCTTGTTGACTTCAACAGAACTTTCAGAATGAATGGTACAGGAGGGAATGCATACAGAAACTTCCCCTTCTATGGAATTGATAGGGTGCCCACTTTCCATATCTGAGGATGTGGTTCTCTGGTACAAAATGTTGGAAGTTGTTTGTTTAGAGGGGAGGCAAACATGTGTATTTGAGGAATACCCCACTGGTGTACTATGCCCAGGAACGCATCCCTGTGAAGCATCCATTTGTGGGCTTCTGCTGTTTTCATGCCAAAAGTAGTTAATGTGTTTGCAACATAGTTCTAATTGGAAAGGATATATACCACCTGTAGAGAAATGTGAAGTTGGCGTACTAGTTCCCAAACTTGTAAAGCTAATCTGTGTAGGAGGTAGGATCTTGTCCCCCCCAGCTTGTTTACATACCACAGAACAGTCATATTGTCTGTGTAGATTCATAGCCGTCCTGGCCTCATGAGGTGCTGGAAGGACTGAAAGGCTAGGATCAGTGCCTTCATCTCCTTTATATTTATGTGGTCCTTTCCCTGAGAGGGGGTCCATTGTCCTTGAACCATATGTGGGCCCAGAGCTTCACCACCCTGCATTCGAAGCACATGTCCAGGTCCTGAGTTGGAGGCAATGGGTGAATGGGGAGTCCTGGATTTATGGACAGTTGCTGTATCCACCATTGGAGCGCTTTCTTGAGACAAGGTAGTAGTGGGATAGGAAATTCAAGTGGGTGGGCATGTTGAGTCCACAAGGATTTCAGGAACCACTGGAATTTCCTCATGTGGAGTCTTGCCAGAGGTAGCATAGGGATGGTAGAGGTCATCAGTCCTACGATTCTGGGAAACTGTCTTGCTGACAAATGGTTTAGAGGAAGGGTCTCTGAGAAGGTTTGACAGAGCTCCAGGGCCTTTTGTGGTGGGTGAGACACTATTATTTTGTCTGTTTGGGATCTGCACTCTAGAAAGGTATGATCTTGAGATGGGATAAGAGTAGATTTGTTGAAGTTGATTGTGAATCCTAAGCATTGCAGGTTGGCCATGGCGGACTGAAGGCTGCTCCCCAGTTCCTCCGGGGTGTTGGCCTGGAACAGGATATTGTCCAGGTAAGGGAAAATTTAAATGCCTTGGAGTCTGCAGAACACGATCACTGGTGCTAAATGTTTTATGAAGACTCTTGGAGCTGTAGAAAGATCAAAAGGCAAGGCAGAGAATTGAAAGTGCCAGGATTCCACAGAGAAACATAGAAATTTCCTGAATATGGGATGCATGGGAATATGTAGGTAAGCATCCTTGATGTCTATGGATGCCAGGAAGCCCTGTGGGAGGATCAGAGCAAAGAGGGTGTGAAGAGCTAGCATTTCGAAGGCAGTACCTTTAGGAAGGTGTTGAGAAAAGAAAGGTCTAGGATGGGTCTCCATGGTCCTTCCTTTCTGGGAACCAGAAACATGAGAGAATAAAAGCCTGTTCCTTTTTTGGAGGATGGGCAGAGGTTGTACTGTACCTTAGTCTAGCAGATGTCCCAGTATCTGGGGGAAGAGAGATATCTGGTCTGTTGGAGGTTGAGGGATATCCCTGAAGGGAGGCACAGTGTGCCAAACCATAAAGTATTCATGTTTGATGATGCTCAGGACCCAAGCATCTTGAGTTATGTATTCCTAGGCAGGAAGGGCTAGGGGCAGGTATAAGAAGAGAGGAGTGTTGCAAGGTAGTCCTGACGAGTCAGAATGAAGAGCCTATTCTATCAGGAAAGGGCTGCTTAGCCACATGAAAAGCAGCTGAATATGCTGAGAAGTGATACGGTTTCTTGCTCCACTTGGAGGGCTTGG
This sequence comes from Protopterus annectens, assembly GCF_019279795.1. Lineage (NCBI taxonomy): Eukaryota > Metazoa > Chordata > Ceratodontiformes > Protopteridae > Protopterus > Protopterus annectens. Next base: position 687,598,099 of record NC_056733.1, read on the forward strand.
GTTGTGCAGTCTGGGATTGCCTGCAGATGAAGACCTGTTTCTTGGGACAGTTCCTGTGAAATTTAGGAACTGGAGATACCAGAATATGTTTGAGGTCTTTCAACTCTTAGTTCCTTTTCCTGCAGGAACTTCAAAAGTTCAGCAGATGGTTTACCAAATAAGGCGGAGTTGTCCAGGGGAGCATCCTTGAGCTTCACCTTGATGTCCTCAGGGAGGGGTTGAAGCCTCAACCAGGCAAACCTTCTTAAAGCAGAGGATGAAGCTGAAGACCTGGATGTAGCCTCGACTGCATTATAGCTGCATTTGATAGAGCGTCGGGCCACCTAAGAGGATGCAGCAATAAGGGAAAATGCAAAAAAAGAAGTTATGTACTTACCATAACGTTCCATGTGAGTTGTTTATCTCGCCTTTATTCTCACTAATGGGTTTGGAGCCGATCCTTGGCTCTGACACGACCGATAGCAAAGCTCAAGGTTTGCCAGTAGCTCGAGACCAAGCCCCTTATCCCACAATACACTGCTGGAATTACCTCAGATCTTGTTTGCTGCGAGTATATATACCCTTTTATTTATTTCTACAAGGAAGTACTTCCTGAAAGGGAAGTAGTACTGAATAACCAGGATGGTACTAGCCTCCAAGTCAACTGTCAGCAAGGAGGGGGAAGGAGGGAGGGACGTGAGAATAAAGGCGAGATAAACAACTCAAATGGAACGTTATGGTAAGTGCATAACTTCCTTATGTGAAGTTGTTAAATCTCGCCGTTTATTCTCACTGATGGGTAGCGTCCCTAGCATCCTCAATCTTGGGTAGCTCATGGAAGTATGTTTTTCAGTACCGTGGAACCAAAGGAAGACCTGCCCCTGGATGCCTTATCTACTTTGTAATGTGTGATAAAGGTATGAGGCTTAGACCAAGTGGCTGCAGCACAAATATTGTCAAGGGGCAATTTAGCTTGAAAGGCAGAAGACGTAGAAACGGCTCTGGTAGAATGAGCCTTAGGTTTGTGTGTCAATGGCATGCTAGCATTCACATAAACAAAGGATACACAATCTGATAACCATTTAGATAAAGTTGTTTTAGCCACTGGATTACCTTTTCTGGCTTCTGAAAAGGATACAAAAAGTTGATCTGATTTTCTAATATCCTTAGTTCTGTCAAGATAAAATATGAGCTGTCTGTGTACATCAAGTCTGTGCAGCATGTATTCCAATTTGTTAGAGTGGTTGGGAAAAAAGACTGCCAGCTCAATGACCTGATTGATACTGGATTCAGAACAGACTTTAGGCAAAAATGAGGGATTTGTTCCGAGAGATACTCTATCAGCATGGAAAATCATGTAAGGTGGTCCGACAGATAATGCTTGGAGTTCTGACACTCTGCAGGCTGAAGTAATGGCCACTAAAAAAATAGTTTTCCAGGATAAATATTTGAGATCACAGGATGATGCTGGTTCAAAAGGGGGAGAATAATTTGAGACAGCATAAAGTTCAAATTCCAGGGAGAATAAGGAATTCTGACAGGAGGTCTCATGTGAAGAACACCTTTAAGAAAAATTTTAGATAACTTATGCCCCATAACATTCGAGCCACCAAATCCAAGGTGGAAATTTGAGATGGCAGCTAACTGGACTCGAACTGTAGCAGCTGCTACCCCTTCCTTAAAAATCGTTGTCAAAAATTCTAAAATGGATGATAGCGGAGCTCGGAAAGGGTCAATTTTCTGTGTGTTGGCCCAAATTGAGAACCTTTTCCACTTACTGCAGTATAATTTTCTGGTGGATGGCTTGTGAGAAGACAAGAGAATTTGTCTTGTATCTTCTGAAATTGAATGAAGCCTGGCAATTAGGGGAAGTGGATTAGCCAAGCAGTCAGTTTCAGGGACTGCAGGGAAGGATGGAGGTCCCCTAACGGGTGTGTCAGATGGTCCGGAACTGGGTCCAGGATCCATGGATCTTTCAAAAGGTGATGGTGGAGAAACGGGAACCAAATCTGTTGAGGCCAGTAGGGGGCTATGAGGATAACAGTCCTTTCCAGTGATTTTGCTTTCTGTAAAAATCTGGGTATCAATGGGAAGGATGGGAATGCATAAAGGAGATCCGGGGGCCCATCGTGTAAGAGTGCATCTCTTGGGGGATGTCCCAGAGGTGGCATTAGGGCAAAGTAGCTTCTGCATTTTGAAATGATGTGGCTGGCAAAGAGGTCGCAGCAAGGCTGGCCTCATTTGCGGAAAATCAATTCCGCAACCTGTTGTTTGAGAGACCACTCGTGAGGGAGCAATATCGCTCTGTTTAGCTTGTCCGCTATCACGATGGATTTCCCCGGGATGTGCATTGCTAACAGAAAACACTGGGATGACACAGCCCATTGCCAGACCCTTATGGCTTCTCGACAAAGGGGATAAGTCTTGGTTCCACCTTGCTTGTTCAAGTACCAGACTACTGACATGTTGTCCGTCTGAATTGCAATAGTTCCTAGAGGAAGAGAGTCCTGAAAGTACTGCAACGCCAGAAGTACCGCTCTCAACTCAACAACACTGACATGCAGATGTGACTCTTGATCCGTCCATGTGCCTTGGGCAGTCTTTCCCTGAAAATGCCACCCCCCACCCTATCAGGGAAGCGTCCGTGGTCACAGTGGCTACTGGGGGGGACAAAGGGTCTTCCGATTGTGACATGAAGCCACGTCAACCACCACCAAAGGTCTCTCTTGCAAGAATCCGTGATGAGAATCATGTGGTGCATCGGTAGTTTCTGGTAAGACCATTGAGCAAAGAGGAGCCATTGAAGAATTTGCATATGCATCCTTGCGAGTGGTATAGCCAGGATTGCTGCCGCCATCAAACCTAGCACCTTCAAGACCTCTGCTGCTGTAGCTTTGTTCTTTGACACCAGTGAGCTGACATGTTGGCGGAGAAGTGAGACTCTTTTGATTGGAAGATGTAGAGTGGTAGTTGAGGTATCTAATTCTGCTCCTATAAAAACGGTATGCTGTGATGGCGTTAAGTCAGACTTTTCGAAGTTGACTGTAATGCCTAATTAATGGCAGAGTGTCAGAGTGTCTTGTGTTGCCTGAGTCAATTGATGCCTGGTGGTAGCGGTGAGGAGCCAATTGTCTAGGTATGGAAACACCTGGAATCCTAGATGCCTCAGGTGAGCCGTGACCACTGCCATGCATTTGGTGAACACTCTGGGGGCTGTAGTGAGACCAAAGGGCAGGGCTTGGAACTGGTAATGATTGTCTCCCAGCCGGAAATGCAGGTGATCTCTGGAGCGTCTGTTCATCTTTATGTGATAGTATGCGTCCTTGAGAACTATGGAGCACATCCGATCGCCTATCCCTAGGAAGGAAAGAATGGACTGAAGCGTGATCATTTGGAACTTCTCTTTCTTGACAAACTGGTTGAGTCTACTGAGGTCCAAGATAGGTCTCCAGTCCCCTCTTTTCTTTGGTACCAAAAAGAATCTTGAGTAAGTTCCGAATCCAACTTGGTCTGCTGAGACTGGTTTGATGATTCTTTTTTTCTAGCAATTTGTGGACCTCTACGATTGCTTGTTCCCTGAGACTGGGTGGAACATCTGGGATTCTGTTTACAGGAATGGGAGGGGAAGAGAATGGTATGAAATATCCTCTGGAAATGATGCTTTGTACCCATGTATCTGATGTTATGTTTAGCCAGGCTTCTGGGTACAAAGACAAGCGACCCCCGACTGCCTCCAGAACCGAACAGCCGGGCCCCCTTTCAGGGGCGCTGGTAGGGTTGACCAGAGAACTGACCCCTGTCACCCTGTTGCTGTGGACCCCCTCTGCCGCGGGGGTGGCGTCTTCCGTTATAATCCCCTCCTCTGCCTCTAGAGGAGGTTTATCCACGTATGTCCTGAAAGGCTCCCTCTGCTTTTCGGAACCACATTTTCCCTCCCCTAGGGCCCTTGGGGTAGGGCCAAGTAGGGGTAGAAAAACGGACTCCAACGGCAGATAAGGTCTTGCCTTCCTGCTCACACCTGGTTAAAGTTTCCTTTACTTTAGGCCCAAACAGTGATGAGCCATCGAATGGAGTGCTGATAAAGGAAGACTTAAAGGGTTCCACAAAGGAACAGAGATGCAACCAGGCTTGTCTTCGGAGAGCAATGCCCAAACTAGTGGCTCTACTCGAACCATCAGCTGCATAAGATATGAGACGCATGGATGAGTTCACAACTGAGTTTAGGGTAGCGAGCTGTGTGTTGACTTTGTCGGCAACCCCTGCAGCTACCGTACCCTGGAGAGCATCTCCTAGCTCTTTCCGGAGATCTCTTTGTAGTCTCGTAAAATGGGTTAAGTAGTTCAGTGATCGCAGGGAAAAAGTCGCTGAACTAAACATGCATTTCCCATATCTATCCATGATCCTAGAATCTCTGTTAGGAGGCTGGATAGATGCGAATGTTTCAGACACTTCCTTTTTGGTGGCTGCAGCTACCACCATGGCATCAAAAGGCACTACCCCTTGGTCAAAAAGGGCTTATCTACTGGGGCAGACATGAATTTATTTGGCTTGCGAGGGACAGGTTCCATGGCCTCTGGTGACTCCCACGCCTTACGAGAGATCAGTTCCATGAGCTCGTCATAAGGCAGATACACCCAAGAAGTACAAGGTTGAGACCCAAAAGCCTTCAAGAGCACGGACTCATCCTCAGCAGGGGTCTTGGTCTGCCAATTGCCCCTCTAAGGATCTCTAATATCTCCGCAAAGGAGATATCCTCAGAGGGGGATCGAGGGACCCTTCTGACTCATCCAAGTCCGTGTCAGATGTCAAAGACTCCTGTGGGGAGTCTAAGTGCCTCCTCTTGCACAGTCTCTTCCTGGGTACCTCCTCAGTGGGGGGATCTGGGGAGGTCTCAGAAGAGCAGGGAACGCCTGTGGGGGTACTTGAGGCTCAGGGTCTCTATGCTTAGGGGGACCGGTAGATGAAGAAGCAGACACAGGAGCTTGAGGGGAGACGGAAGGCCGAACCGATGCTGATGTTGTCTTGGGAGACAGGACTCTCCTCATGGCATCGAAGGCGCCATGGCTCCTACGAAAAAAGGTAGACGAACCCGAAAGGACTGTCCGATCCTCCCGCACCGAAACCATGGGCTCCGAGCCCGAGGTAAGAGCCAAGCTCATCTGACCCAAAGCCCCGAGAGGAAGAGTTGGCACCAACAAATCGGTCCGACTATCCTCCCCGGACCCGATGGGAGAGAGTTGGCGCCGAGGACATCCGAATAGATGGAGCCGATAACACCGGTGTGGATGTCGGCTCCAAAGGTTCGACAATCATCGGTTCGGGTTCCTTCAGCTCCGAGGGTCCAGTACGGCTCGGAGGAGGAGTATACAATTCTGGTTCAATGGTCTTCGGCACCGACGAGATGGTCAGGGCCGACAACAATTTGGCAAGTCCTGGTGCCTGTAAAAGCTTCTTCAATAGCCGATTCATGTCCAAATCCAAAAGGCTGACTGAAGACTTAGATGAATGCACCGAAGGTGCTGACTGGAGCAGAGGAGAAGAGGGAATCTCAAAGACCAGCTCCAAGACTGGGACCTGGCTCTGAATCAAAGGGACACTCGGTTCCGAGGTCTGTGGAACCGATGACCCTGTACCCTCTGAAGTTCTTGCCTTTTTTGCAACTTTGGGATGGGAAGATTTTGAAGATTTGGAAGAAATGCTAGCACCTTCCTGGCTACTCAACACATCAGAAAAGGAATGCTGCAGTAATCCCCTGTCAATTAGCTTCCTCCTTCTCTCCAAGAGGACTCTTGAAGAAAAGGAATGGCAAATGCTGCAAGTGTCTTGGAGGTGTTTAGCCCCCAGACAGTATCCTGAAAACTAGTAGGTTGAAGTCCTTCCTTTCTTTGTAAAGACCCACACTAACTAAAGAAAGCAACTAAGCCCACACCGGGCACTATCTATGACAGAGTTAAACTATAAATTACAAATACAGGGCTAAACAGGCCCACTGAGAAAAAACCCGACTAGAAGAAAATAGTGATTATTAACTCTAAATAGGGCTAAAAGGCCCACACAAAACAACTAAGCCAACAGGGCACTAACTATCACAAACTACTGATTCTATTATTATAATTTTAACACTAACACTGAAACTGTATATATGAAAAATATCTAAGAGAAAAAAGAAGATTTTTATCAAAAACCTCTGCATCAGAATCAGAATAAGGAGGGAAATCTTGAATGTCCTCAGTAGAAGACTCTGAATCATCTGAGGCCTGCTCCAAACTTTCCAACTCTGGCTCCATCCTGGGCCTCTTATCAGGAGGGGGCATAGAACCTCTAATTAAAGTAATCAAATCCTCTGCCATTTTAAGCATGTGCTTTTTAGGCACAGACCCTGAAGAACCAGAACTGACACCAGAGGAAGGCAAAACAGACCTGCCCTTAGAAGGAGCCTTAGAAACAGTAGCAGAAGGCCTAACCACCTTAGGCATAGAAGGGAGAATAGTAACCTGAGAGGCCCCTTCAGCCTGACCTGCCTCCTGAGAGGCCACATTTTGTAAAATCAAAGTTTCCCCCTGGGACTCAACAGAAACTTCAGCCGGATCCACCTATTCAGCTGTAGCTTCTAAAGGTCCGGCGTCCAAACGGACGAATCATCCTGCCTAGGCTTTAAAGATTTGTCTTTCCGCTTCTTAGTAGAAGCGGTCGTCGTAATATCCGTCTGCATATTATAATTACACCTCTTGCCAAAGACTAACCTAGCGCAATCTAACCTCCGTTTTATAGTGCGCTTATTAAACCTAGCACAAAACCGGCACCCGACTACGCCGTGCTCGCCCCAAACAAGGAATACAAAGCGAGTGGTAATCGCTATGCGGTATCTGTTTCCCACAAGAAATACAATTATTCACTTTTTCTGACATCCGGTAAGTAACTGAGGCAAGAAAAAACAAAAATATTCCCCAACGGGGTACTTAGCCCAACTTGGTATCGGTCTGAAACTCCGAAAACGAAAAATTTCAGAACGCCGAACGGCACTTGCAACGCTGCTTCTGCATCGGACCATGCGGCAAAAAAGACTGAGGATATGACGTCGGTCATGCGCCTTTATACCCTGACGCTCTGATGTCAGATCTAGGCGCCCATGACCGACGTCAGCCTAATACTTTGGTATTCGGGCCGACCGAGGACAGCGGACTACCCATAAGTAAGGACTGCAGCAATGTGAGATGAAGAACATCTGTATATATGAAAAATATCTAAGAGAAAAAAGAAGATTTTTATCAAAAACTTGCTATTTTTCCACAAATGGTCCGAGCTAGATGGATTACCGAGATCTCTCTTGCCGCGGCAAACTAGATCTGAGGTAATTCCAGCAGTGCATTGTGGGATAAGGGGCTTGGTCTCGAGCTACTGGCAAACCTTGAGCTTTGCTACTGGCCGTGTCAGAGTTGAGGATCGGCTCCGAACCCATCAGTGAGACTAAACGGCAAGATTTAACAACTTCACATGCTTTATTCTCGGTGTCTGGCATGTCCAACACTATCTTGGACAACTGAGCCATGAGTTCCATGGAATGCTTAGTAATGTGGCTCTGGTAATTCAAAGCCTTGAAGGCTAAAGTTGTTGAGGTGTAAATTTTCTTCTCCAACCTCTCGAGCTGCCCTTGTCTAAGGAGAGAAGAGAAGTCAAAGGAAGGGATCTTGAGGCCTTATCAGAGGCTACAGAGATGACAGAGGGATCTCCCACCAGTGGCTTTAAAGAGGAAATTACAGTCCTGAGGCACTTTATAATATCTATCTGGCTTATTGGGGGCAGGAGGCTGTGAGTTAGGGTGTAGGGATGTGGAAGCAAAGGCATCCAAAAAGGCAGGGATGACCGGAGAGATACCTGAAGGACTAGGCGTCTCCACCTGGAGGAGGTCATAGGATCTCTTTTAGACCACAGACACTTGGGAGCTATCCCATTTAAAGAGGTCTCTCGTTTTTGAGATGGTTTCACCAAAAGAAATCTCCTCCAAAGGGAGTTTCACCAAAAGAAATCTCCTCCAAAGGGAAGTCTGTTCCATTTGAGTCTTCCTGAGGGGAACCATAGTCCATGGGGGAAGGGATATGAGAGGAGTAAGCTAAAGAATCATTGTCCTCATCAGAGGAGGAAGAAGCTTCCTTTGAAGTAGCTAGTGCTCTGACCCTTTTTGGCGGGAGGTAGGTCAGGAGACAGAACAGGGCGGGGAACCAGAGGTAGGCCTCAAGGCCATAAATGCCTTGAACAAACCCTGGGCAAAACGTTGCCACTCTTTCCAAGCATCTGATGGAGGTGAGGAATTTTCGGTTTTCTGTCTCTTTCTTTGCAGAAGTTCATCCGATGTAAAGAAGAAGGACCGGATGTAAGCCTGCACTCTGCCAAATCCGACTGAACATCTTCCCTCACTACAATCTGAGTGATTCCTCTTGGGCCTTCCAACATGATGAGCCTTGGTTCCTCTTGGACATCGGGACCCAATGTCTGTTAGGCCTCTCTGGACATGCTGGCATCCGGTTATAAGGTGACCTAAAAGACTGCCTCAGGCAGTGGATCCGGATGCGAAATGAGTGCGTCTCCAGGCTATCAGTGGTCTCAGGAGAGACAACCGCAGGGAGAGGTGCAGCTTCCACTTCAGATCTAGGTTTTTTTGCCTTCTACTTAGTAGGCTCAGTTGTCAGGTTGGCGGAACCGTCCATTTGCACTTTCAGCTAAAATTTTCAGATGTTAGTTCTCTAAAACAGTGAGGGATTAAAGTTGGCTATGAAGCGTTTTAGGCACGAATGATTGAGAAACTGAACAGTTTTTATGGTCGTGGCGGGGTCCGAGGCAATAAAGACACTGGGAGTGGGTGTCCTTGTGTGGAATCTGCCATCTACACTCACACTTCCTCTTCTTGGATGACGTTAACTCTCAACAAAGAAAAAACAGTAGCAAAAGACAAAAGGGCTCCCCAACAGGGAACTTATCTTTATTGAAGAAAAAAAATCCGGCAGCAAAGCAACGTCTGGGAATGGCGATCTGACTGGTGGCAAAGAAGTTCTGAGGATGGTACCTCTGACAGCAGATTTTATCGGACATACCATGCACCTCACAGTAGTAAAAGACTTTGGTATACTCACCGACGTCAGGTCGCCTGGGCAGGCAACTCCCTCACGTAAAGAAAATTGTAACAGAGAAGAAAAATACATCTATCGTTATGGTAAGTTTTACACAACTATTCTTTCTTTTTGTAAACCAAATGGGGATCGCACATTTAGTTTACAGAATCATGTTCTGAATCATGTCTAACAGTTGTTACCAACTGTTTGCATATATGGTCATAAAACAATATTGAAATGAAGTTATCAGTTATAAGAATGTTAGTTTTAGAAATCCAGTCTCTTGATTCCTTTTCATTGTTCTTTTTGGAAATTAGCTACAGCTGTTTCTTGACAACATACTTGGATGAGGTGCATGTTTAGATGTTGAACAGTCTTTTTCATATCTAGCTAAGAAACTGTCTTCTTGCAGAATACAGACAGTGTACAGCAAAACTTCTGATTTATGTGTTAAGAGGCAACATGTCTATGGTTTATTAACTTTATTTTCTTTTGTTTAAATGTTTCTTGCTACACTACTACAGTAAGTAGGCTGGTGAGCATTAGTAAAGCTAGCAACCATTCCTCTCAGGAAAAGGCAGCAGTCCGATGAAAACAGAGCCTTCACCTCTCCACTTTCAAGCATGGCAGTGCCACCTCATATAGGGGTGAAGAGAATACTATCAACTCATTACCTCCAAAGGAATGCACTATTTCAAACACTTTAACCTAACATAAAAAACAAAGCAGCAAAATAAAACTTAAAACAAAACATTAAATCATATTTACCACAATTGCCTTGTGGTTTACATTGTCTTTTTTTAGTTAGCTTATGAAATATTATTGATAAGATAACATTTGCATATGAAGTACTTCAAAAATGTGCCAGATTATCCATATGTAAACGTTTCCTGGAGAGGGTGAACAATCCCGTTGTTAAAATTATCCTATAAGCCAAAACATCTCCCATACCTGCAATACACCACCAGTCTCACATAGACCTAATAAACCATCACCAGCAAATAAAACACAAGAATACATGAAAACATACTTGGAGGCTCTAAGTAAAAATCTGCAAAAGCAACAGAGACCTCCAAATCAGACATCCAAACAACCTCCACTCCCCATCACCAACCATGAAACACATACTTCACATAATCAGTGTGCCATGCAATCACAGCCCTTAAGGCAAAATAACATACCCAACACTCTAGTAATAGGTGACTCTATAGTCAGGCACACTGATATCCCACTAACTAGGCTGGACAAGGAGAAGATTACCGTTAGCTGCCTGTCGGGTGCCAGGATCCACCACATAACACAAGCACTCAGGTCACTACAGAACAAGTACAAATACGACTCTGTCATTGTCCATGTTGGTGTGAATGACCTGAGACATACCTCCCTGGACTACATGAAAAGAGACATGGAAGAGCTCTCTGATCATGTAGCCCAGGCCGGTATGACCCTGACCCTGAGTAGCATCCTGCCCTCACCAAGAATGATGCCACAGTATAAAGAAAAAATGATCAATTTCAACAATTGGCTAAGTTTCTTGTGTCGTTCAAAGGGGATCCAGTATCTGTCCACCTGGGATGACATGCTCGACAAGCCATGCTGCTTCGCAAGAGATTCATTACCCCCCCCCCTCCGAGATTCTGCACACATTTTTAAGATACAGCTTTGGGGGAATGGCTATTAAAAGGTTTCTGTAGCTTACTAGGTGGCTAGTAAATGCAGACTTCCCTTTTTTGCATAAAAATCATGAATTCAAGTAATGATAGCCTCTGGATTTAAGAGATTACCTGAATAACTGGCTTTACTGTAATACTACAATCAAAACACTAACGCCCAAGTTACAAGGCTATGCTTGCAAAACAAAAATGTTCTTAAGTAGTGTTTTTAACTAAAACAAATATCAAAAAGGTCACACAGATAACCAACTGCTTAAGAAACACACAGAAAAATCTAGCAAAGCTAAACTTCTAACTGTGTAATACATTAAAGCTCTTATATCAGAGGCCTCATGGGATATATGCAAATCACCCTTAAAAGATATAGGTGTTTCAGCTAAATGGCAATTCTGAACATCCATGACTTTTTCTTTTACTTTCTTTAAGTCTATTTATGGACAATTTCAGGCCATTAAATCCAAACCCCTCTAGCTGTGGGCATGCATGTTTCTGCCTTCTTATGACATCATCAGGACATCATAAGAGGAATGCTTGACCTTTGGAAACAGAGTTTTCATACCCAGCTGATATCCAGAAGTCATGGACATTCAGAATTGCCATTTAGCTGAAACACCTGATATGCTTTAAGGGTGATTTGCATATATCCCATGAGGCCTCTGATATAAGAGGTTTAAGGTATCACACAGTTAGAAGTCTAGCTTTGCTAGATTTTTCTTTTTGTGTTTTTTAACCAGTTGGTTATCTGTGTGACCTTTTTACTCTTTGTTTTAGTTTCTTAGTTGGGATACTTTGTAGACACCCTAATGTTTATGGATATCGGCTGTGTATGAAAACTCTGTTTCCAAAGGTCAAACATTCTTCTTAACTGTGTTGATGATGTCATAAGGCAGCAAAAATATGCATGTCTACAGCTAGAGGAGTTTGGCTTTAATGGCCTGAAACTGTCCATAAATAGACTTAAAAAAGAAAGTTAAAGGAAAAGTCATGGACGTTCAGAATTGCCACTTAGCTGAAACCTGATGTCCTTTAAGAGTGATTTGCATATATCCCATGAGGCCTCTCATATACCTGGTTGAACGTCTCACACAGTTAGAAGTCTAGCTTTGCTAGATTTTTCTTTTTAAGTAGTGTTTTAGGAAGCATAACAGATACTTGATGTGAAATCAGAAAGTGGGGGGTGACAAAGTTGTTTTGTAAAAGGGGGGTCTCTCTCTCTACATAGGTTTGGTACCTGTCTGACTTAATTTCTGAAAGAGTTAGTGAACAGGATTTGGCGAATTCTGTTTTGCGCTACAGAATGGTTGTGAACTTAACGGAGTGGTTTCTAAAATTAAGAGACCAAACCTTCAACATTCTTTGTTTACATGTATATTCACCCTAAGGGATGATTGCTTAGTGTCTGAAATTCGTTACAAAATGAATGCTAAGCTCCACATCCTCTTGATTTTAGCAATTCGCTTTCCTTCAAACAGTAGGTTGCAACTTAGGTTTACAAAATCAGTGATGCCCCATG